>NW_015386413.1:2334917-2355847 GCF_001527695.2 Protobothrops mucrosquamatus
AGGGGGCCAGAGTCTCGCCCCCTATAGTCAGCGATGGAGTCAGCTGACTATGCCGGGGCGCCGGCAACCACAGCCACTCGGTCTTGGAAGGGTTGAGTCTGAGTCTGTTCCTCCCCATCCAGACCCGTACGGCCTCCAGGCAACGGGTCATCACGTCAAGGGCATCGTTGGGGTGGCCTGGGGTGGAGATGTACAGCTGGAATTCTGGGAGTTGAAGTCCACCAGTCATAAAAGAGCCAAGGTGGCCTACCCCTGGTATAAACTGTATAAATAACACAAAAATATAACTTCATTTGGTTGTTGTTTACTGCCTAATTGTGGATCTGGTATTTTAAGGACTCTCACGGCAGCAGTTAACACCCAGATAAGTAGAGATTAATACCAGTATTAATACTTAACTAACAATAAACAATATTCCAGTCAAGGAACTACCAACTCAGACAAACATTCAACAGTAAACAAGCCGAATCAAGGAACTAGTGTGCACATTCCCACCAACACCAAGTAGGCAAGCCACCGTATATACTATAAGGGTGAACCCAACTCCCTTCTAGCACTGATGATGTTACCTAACTGGGTAATAAAACATCTGCAAGAAAACAAAATATAACAGAATAACAGAATTGGAAGGGACCCGGGAGGTCTTCTAGTCCAACCCCTTGCTCGGGTAGGAAACCCTATACCAGTGGTTCTCAACCTTTTTAATGCTGCGACCCCAACCGGTCGTAAGTCGAGGACTAAACCGGTCGTAAGTCGAGGACTAAACCGGTCGTAAGTTGAGGGCTAAACCGGTCGTAAGTCGAGGACTACCCAACTGATCATAAGTCGAGGAGTTTCCCTGCCCGGGAGCGCCGCGCATGCGTGGTTCCGCCCCCTGCGCCGGCCGAGGCGTAGCTGGCAAGCGGCAGAGACAGAGCAGGCTGACCACCAGCTGGCCCAGCCCAAGTGAGGTAAGGCACCCGCTGGAAAAGGGGGGAAAATGGCGGACAAAAAAAATAGCGAACAAAAAAAATGGCGGACAGCTTGGCGACCCCCGTGAAATGGTCGATCGACCCCAAATGGGGTCCCGACCCACAGGTTGAGAACCACTGCCCTATACCATTTCAGACAAATGGTTATCCTATCTCTTCTTAAAAACCTCCAGTGATGGAGCACCCACAACTTCTGGAGGCAGGTTGTTCCACTGATTAATTGTACTCACTGTCAGGAAAATTCTCCTTAATTCTAGATTGCTTCTCTACTTAATTAGTTTCCATCTGTTGCTTCTTGTCCTGCCTTCAGGCGCTTTGGAGAATAGCTTGACTCCCTCTTCTTTGGGGCAGCCCCTGAGATACTGGAAGACGACTATCATGTCCCCCCTCGTCCTTCTCTTCATTAAACTAGACATACCCAATTCCTGCAACTGTTCCTTATATGTTTTAGCCTCCAGTCCTCTAATCCTCTTTGTTGCTCTTCTCTGCACTCTTTCTAGAGTCTCCACATCTTTTTTATATTGTGGCGACCAAAACTGGATGCCGTATTCCAAGTGTGGCCTTACCAAGGCGTTGTAAAGTGGTATTAACACTTCACATGATCTTGATTCTAGCCTTCTGTTAATGCATCCTAGGATTGCATTGGCTTTTTTGGCAGCTGCAGCGCACGGCTGGCTCCTATTTAAGCGATTGTCCACTAGGACTCCAAGATCCATCTTGCACTACCATTGGGCCAAGCAACCAAGCTCAGAGAGCACCAAGTACTCCACAGTTCAACTCTGACCTATGAATTTTCTCCTGTATTGAAAGTCTGAAATGTTCCTGACTTTCAGATCCTCCATCATCCACAGATTTGTTCGTTGGAATCCAGCAACTTTAATGGTATATTGGCACGATAGATATTAGGCAGATCTCCTAGCTCCAATCTCCTGCCCTGCTTATATTATTTTTTAAACATTGCCCATCTGACTCTAAGACTTAAAAACCCAAAGCGAAAACTTGCCCACCAACGTTAGTCTCTGTCTTTTGAGTTCCATTGAAACGACAACGGCGGAACAGAATAAAAACATATAAATTGCAAAGGGCTGGGAAAATGTTGGCACCACAGAAGCATTACCGCATTAAGTCGCATTGAAAGGCACTTAAGTCATTTCCTATGGAAGCTTCGTTTGGCTCCTTTTTCAATTTAAAATGGCAGTTTTATTATCGTGACGGATAGCAGGTGTTTGTGGAAAAATCGATTAGTATGCAGAGATGAAAATTACATTTAGCAAATGAATTGCGCCCGTCTGCGGTGTAGGCTGGAGTTTGTGTTCGCAAAAGGCGGGAGACTGTAAGGCAGCCCTATTTAAATAAATTATTTTGGCATAAATATAGATAGGGATGAAAAATGTCTTCTCTTCCAGCATGGTAGAAAGACAACTACAACTTGCAAACTTTTCCATTTGTTTCCTCGATCTGCCTGCCACAAGCTTTAGCTGAGCAAATATTTTCCCAAGTTTAATCCGGGATCATAACCAAAATCACATCCTTTATCAAGAAGCCGTAACTGAATGCATCGTCTCAACCAACCCTTTGAGCGTTTGTAATCAAAGGCACATTATTTATTCCACTCT
The DNA here is from genome assembly GCF_001527695.2 of Protobothrops mucrosquamatus. Classification (NCBI taxonomy): domain Eukaryota; kingdom Metazoa; phylum Chordata; class Lepidosauria; order Squamata; family Viperidae; genus Protobothrops; species Protobothrops mucrosquamatus. Next base: position 2,337,505 of record NW_015386413.1, read on the forward strand.
TCGTGCTATAATTGTCACACGGCATACTCTGCCATAAGACCATGGTAAGAGATTACAATTATTTCATTTCCAACAGTGGGAACTTTAAAAAAAACAACTGACTTTCGTAAGAGTCGATTGTTCCTTTAGAACAGGGCTTTTCAACCAGTGGTACAGGTACCACCTGTGGTACATTGGCACCTGGCAGGTGGTACGCGACCATCCTAGAAAAGTGGTAGCAGGGGAGGGGAATGAGCTGAACCGGTGGCAGCACCGCACAAGCCTGAACGAGAGATGGCTGGAGCTGCAGGGCTGTCGGGGCTCAGCGGAAGCGCCAGGATCAGCGCCAGGATCAGCGCCAGGCTCCAGCTGGAGCTCGGCGCTGATCCTGGCGCTTCTGCTAAGCCCAGAAGAAGCACCGATCAGCTGGAATGTTGCAGCCTCTCCAGGGTCTTGTGATTTACATTCAGATGCTTGGCAACTGATTCATATTTATGACGGTCACAGTGTCCCAGGGTCATGTGAAGTAACTAAAACCTGCTGCAACCACCCAGCAGACGGGGGGAATAAAAACCAAACACCCTCCATCCCACCCCCGCTGCCAATCCTCAACAGAAATGCTCACAACAATGAAAACCTCGGACAGGAGGAAGAGCGCCACCGGGCGGGCAGGCAGCTGTCTTGCTCGGCTGTGGCTTGGGGGGCACTTTTTTCAGTGCCATTGTAACTTCGAACAGTCACTAAGCGAACTGTTGTAAGTCGAGGACTACCTGTACTTTATCACTTTTTTCCTTTTTTTTATGGGTCATCAAATTTTTGACCCCTTGCTAGGCGACTGGTGGTACTCGGATGTTGCCATATCCTAAAAGTGGTACAATGGGTGAAAAGGTTGAAAAGCCCTGATCTAGTCCAACCCCCTGCTCAGGCAGGAAACCTTACACCATTTCAGACAAATGGCTGTCCAGTCTCTTCTTAAAAACTTCCAGTGTTTTCTTTGAAGACGTTTCCCTGCTCGTCACAGAAGCTTCTTTAGCTCTGACGGGATGGTGGGGAATGATTTGTGAAATAAAACGGGTTTCCGTCTTTAGAATATATGATCTAGGTTTGCTACTGAATGGGTCTCAGCTTTAAGGAGGGGCTGGTAAAAAGTTAAATGATGGAAAGCAGGCTCCCTTTCTGTCTCTAAATATCAGTTCTCCCCGCCAGAGGATAGGAGAGAGTGACAAGAATTTACCACTCCATTGAAATGTGAATTTGGAAGCTGTATCCTCATCCCGGGAGAATTGAGGTTGATGGAAGAGAGAGAATTAAACAGTTCTAAATTCACAGCCCGTTCTTCATCTCTAACAAGCTACAAAGATTCCTTTGCCCGAAAGAATATGCCATGTAGATTATCTCATATTTTAAGTGGCAGGTATGGGCTCACTTACACCTAATCAAAGAGTAGAGCTGAGCTAGACAATACATTCAGATGGCTTTAAGATCATTTAAATGAGAACCCAATGTATGACTGTATATATAAATATATATATATATATATATATATATATATATATATATATATATATATATATATATATATATATATATATATATATATATATATATATATTTGCTCATGGTTTGTTTGAACTAGATATCTGTGATTCCATGATCTCTGCGGATGCCATACACTAAATCAATAAACACATCTATCGTACACTCGAAATCCCTGGATGCTTTGCTTCAACCACCGCCCCCCCAACTGTGTCACTGAAAAACCCGTGACAAAGAGGTCGTGCAGATTAATCTTTCATTCACAATGGCCATCCGCTCATTCACCTGTCCAAGAGCCGATTAAAAGGATTATCTGAACAATAGCAAACCAATATTTGCAAATGTCAAGTTTGAATTAGGCTAAAGATTAAGACTTAGCCAAGAAAAGGCTATCAAGACACAGCAGGGAAAGAAAAAGAAAGAAAGAAAGAAAGAAAGAAAGAAAAAGGAAGAAAGAAAGAAAGAAAAAAGAAAGAAAGAAAGAAAGAAAGAAAGAGGGAGGGAGGAAGGAAGAAAGAAAGAAAGAAAGAAAGAAAGAAAGAAGGAAGGAAGAAAAAGAAAGAAAGAAAGAAAGAAAAAGGAAGGAAGGAAGGAAGGAAGGAAGAAAGAAGGAAGGAAGGAAGAAAAAGAAAGAAAGAAAGAAAGAAAGAAAGAGGGAAGGAGGGAGGAAGGAAAAAAGAAAGAAGGAAGAAAAAAGAAAGAAAGGAAGGAAGAAAGAAAGGAAGGAAGGAAGGAAGGAAGAAAAAGAAAGAAAGAAAGAAAAAGGAAGGAAGGAAGGAAGGAAGAAAGAAGGAAGGAAGGAAGGAAGAAAAAGAAAGAAAGAAAGAGAAAAAGGAAGAAAGAAAGAAAGAAAGAAAGAAAGAAAGAAAGAAAGAAAGAGGGAGGGAGAGAGGGAGGGAGGGAGGAATGAAGAAAGAAAGAAAGAAAGAAAGAAAGAAAGAGAAACAGTCAGAATCCAAAACTGATAAATATTTGAAGTGACTACAGAGGCGACATAAATAGCAATCTCAACAAAGGACTCTGTGTCATAATGTCAGGCAACATGGTGCCACAAGAACCAATTAGTCTAAAGCTCAAAGATAAGTACTTGTACTGTATAATATCCAACAATGGACCAGGAATATCCTATTCAGATGGAAACGTTATATGGAAGTATTGTCATACAAAGAAAAGGCTTTCAAACAAAAAAATTCATTAATGCATTCTGAAATGTCTGAACAAATCGTAAAGCTAAACCCATTAAATCAAATCTATTTTTTTTCCTGAATGGTTAATTCTATTGTTGTACGTAGCTTCAAGGCCAAATCCACCCCACATGAAATTAAACACTTTCTGATCTCCTGAGTCTCCATGGCAACTCTAATAGTATGTGGGAAGAACTTGTAGGAAATGACCAGGCTGAGCCCCGGGGAGGGAGGGGTCAAACGCGTCATGGAGTTCCTTCTTGAGTTCCTTCACACCTGTGAGAGACCTGAGTCCAGCCCAGCTTGAATTCCATTGACTCTTCTCTACCGCTAATTTGCTTTGACTGTTAGTAGTTCAGATTCTTGTAGAGAGCATAAGCTTGCAATACACATTTATATTCAGAAAAGGCAGACACAGCCACACTCCTCTATCCATTAATGATTCACCTGTGGAGATGGTTACCTGGGTGTGCAGTTAACAAGTAGGCTGGCTTGGTCACTCAACAGTGAGACACTGGTGAAGCGGGCACAGCAGCGCCTGCATTTACTACGTCGCATGAGAAAAGCACATCTTCCTTCCCCTGTCCTCACCACTTTCTACACAGAGACGATCGAGAGCATCCTGTCATACCACATCACAGTCTGGTTTGGAAGCATCCCTGCTTCAGACAGGAAGGCGGTGCAGAGAGTGGTGAGGACAGCAGAAAAGATCATTGGCAGCTCCCTCCCTCCCATCCAGGACATGGCATGCAAGATTGTCTGGGACACGACACATCCTCTTCATCACCTGTTTTCCTTGTTACCTTCTGGGAGGGGGGGGCTTCGTGGTATCCAAAGCAGAACATCCAGATTCAATCACAGTTTTGTTCCATACAGTATTAACCTTGTGAACTCTCAAGCTTCCTCCTTCCGTTATGTATCCAAGATGGACAGTGATTAATATTTATATGTTGCTTATATGTAAGGCTGTAGGTCTATCATATGTTGTATATAGTATGTTTAAATGTGTGTTATGTACGGGTACACTTTGAGAGCAAGCAACTAAATTTCATTTTTAATGTGTGCCATTAGTAAAAAATGTCAATAAAGGTTATTTCTCTCTCCCTCTCATCTGTCTGTCTGTCTGTCTGTCTGTCTGTCTGTCTGTCTGTCTGTCTGTCTGTCTCTCTCTCTCTATCTATCTATCTATCTATCTATCTATCTATCTATCTATCTATCTATCTATTCAGTGGTGGGATTCAAATCTCTCTCTCTCTCTCTCTCTCTCTCTCTCTCTCTCTCTCTCTCTCTCTCTCTCTCTCTCTCTCTCTCTCTCTCTATCTATCTATCTATCTATCTATCTATCTATCTATCTATCTATCTATCTATTTATCTATCTCCTGAAGGCAGCATTTAAAACAAACAAACAGGCACCCCACCGCACAGCAAAAAATCACAACCCCCACAAGAAACCAGACCACGTCCCGACAACAGCCAGCCAAACAAACAAAGCGAAACCAGACCATGGCGCAGAGGCAACCCAACGAATAAACAAACACTATTTTCATCACACAGACGATACTTATAACACTAAGGACCGCATGGCCCAGCAACAACAACCAGCCAATCAAACAGCCCAAAACCAGACCGTGACTCAAAAACATCCAGACAAATAACACCCACACCGATTTACACATCACACAAAAAGGTATTTAAAGGCCAGTGCTCTTACAGACGAGCACAAGTCAAAGCACACTCAAGATGTCCGTCCCTCCCGAATGGAGACGAAATGTCTGCAGCCAAATCGCCAAGCTCAGAGATCAACTCAACAGCCTAACTACCATCCCGAGCTACTAATATCCCCCCCCCCAAAAAAAGCTGTAATTCCATTCTCTCTAAAATACAACTGCTCCCCTCTTCTTTTCTTTTTTTCCTTTTGTTTCTTCTTCAGTGGTTTGATTGCTTTCTTGGAGTTACACTTGGAGAGCACTAGACATCTGGCGAGGTAAAACTGCTCAACAAGACATTTTGCAAAGTATGGAAACAGTAGTCGTAATTAATATCATCTTCAGTGATGTGCTAAATGACAGAGGGAGATAAAGAGGGAGACGGCGAAAAAGAGTCCAGAAAATTTCCCCACACTTCAGGCGTGAGTTTTTTGTATTTTTTTTTTTTAAGAAACATTTTCGTTTAAAAGGTTAATTCATCAGTGGGCGATGTTTTATTCTCATTCAGAAATTGCAGGAAAATTTTCCTCAACTCCTCAAGTGCCATTAATCAAATGTAAAGTGCTTTGCCGCTCTTCAGAGGAGAAATGGAGCTGTTTGGGGCCATCTCATGAGGTGATTAATAATGAAGAATGTGGGAGAAAAAATGCCTACAGTGTATTTTGCTTAAATTATTATGTTTCTGTTGTCTTCCAGCCATAAATCACCAACTATGAGGAAAATCTTCTTAAGGAGCTTGGATTGAAGAAAAAAAATCTCTCTCCCCATCAGAACTGAGTTTCTCCAGGCTAGTTGTCAAGGTGTTTCTCAACCTTGACAACTTTAAGATGGGTGGACTTCAACTCCCAAAATTCCCCAGCCAAATCCACTCGTTTAAAGTTGCCAAAGTTGAGCAACATTGCCTTAGAGCAACTTGGCCCTTTGATGACTTGTGGACTTCAACTCCCAGAATTCCTCAGCCAGCGTGAGGGAACTATGACCCTTTTATGACTTGTGGACCAACTCCCAGAATTCCTCAGCCAGTGTGAGGGAACTATGACCCTTTTATGATTTGTGGACTTCAACTCCCAGAATTCCTCAGCCAGTGTGCCTGGCTGAGGAATTCTAGGAGTTGAAGTCCACAAGTCATAAAAAGGCCAAGTTTGAAGACCCCTGCCTTAGAGAGACCTTGTGAATTTAAACTTTTCTCTTTGACTGCCATTTCCTCCAGTTATAAATCTCAACTGCTTAAGAAACATTACCTCAGTTTCCAAAATGATTCCCTTTATAAAATTGGGAATTCGAGACGTTACTCTTTGAAAAAAAAATCACAAATGATCCTTGGGCAACCGATGTTAAGTCTTTGGTTCTCGGCCTTAATATTTTATTCAGGCTTTCTTCTGGATACTGTAGAGAGTTTTTACCAAACACAACAATTTGTTCTTGCGCCATTTTTGTGAGACAGTGCTTTTTTTTAGTGGCATACTTTAGAAAGCTTGTGGATTGTGTTGCTAACGTTAGATGTGTTTGCACCAGATTCCCAAAGTCAGTTTGGATTCATAAATAAATATGCATTTAGAAACGTAATTGATTTGGTTGGTGATATTGAAAGACCGGGAAAAGGATATGGAGTGCTAAAGCATCCTGAATGACATTTTGTATTATGATGATGATGATGATGATGATGATGATGATGATGATGATGATATGAGTGACTCATAGAAAAAACTGAAAGAAAAGGAAATAGGTGAAAGAAAGAAGAATGACAATAGGATATCAAATATAAAGAGTTGGTAGGAATTCTGCATGGAAAAAAAAAGCATGAGTAGATCATTCACCTAAAAAAATTGAAAAATAGATGCAAGGAAGGATGATGTCTATGGAGATTCTCCGTCATCCAGGTTGTGGTGGTCCCAAAGGTGCTTTTTCAGGAGGGAACTAGACTTTCTTGTTTTTCTTTGAAGATGTTTCGCTTCTCATCCAAGAAGCTTCTTCAGCTCTGACGGGATGGTGAGGAATGGAAGGATTTCAAAAGAGTACTAACATCCAGCTGTCTGCAAGGAGTATAAATCCTTCCATTCCTCAACCATCCGGTCAGAGCTGAAGAAGCTTCTTGGATAAGAAGCGAAACGTCTTCAAAGAAAAACAAGAAAGTCCAGTTGCCTTGTGAAAAAGCACCTTTGGGATAAGGAAGGATGATGTGGAAACTGCTTAGAACTGAGTGAGACAGAGGAATGTGGGATTGTGCTAATAGGAAGCATGAAAAAGGATGCTTGATGGGATGATAGAAAGACAAACTGCCCATCAACAGGCACAGAGAGAAAAACAGCATCTACACACCATTCAAAAGAGAGAATCCAAAAGCCACCAAAGAAACAGAAAAATTAAAACACCTCCCCACTAGCAATTAACACCCATTAGATATCTGCAAGCATATGATTTTTCTTAAGCTTCAATTTCAAATATTGGAAATAACAACATCTCTTTGTTCCTCTGTTTTGCCATGAAGCAGGGGGGAAACCGTGTTAAAAGCGTAACACTTGTTTTAAAATCAAGCCTTGAAATTTGGCGTGGCTATTGACTATTTTCAAAGACCACGTGGGAAATTTCACACACTCATACAGACACGCTCTCTACTTGAGGCTAAACATGCCACCCAAACTATAAATGTTATTTTCCAATACATTCTCGGGCCAAACAAGCAAGGAATTTTAATTGGAAACCAAAGATTTTGGACTGTTCCCTCTGGAGACATTTCTACAGTTCTACAACAATAAGCCAAATGTAGTTCCAGAGCTCACCATTATATCAAAAAGGAGACAGATATTTTAAAATAGGTCCAAGCTAATGGATTTTGTCTATCAGAATGTGTCTTTTCTTGTACTCTAATTCCACAGCCTTCTGGTGTTATTGATAAAGTATTCAGACAGTGTGCCATCTTCATTGCTAGCTCCCTTTAATTCTCCCAAATCCATGATTTTATTTTTATTTATGGCAGGTAAGTTAAATTAATGTTACCCTCCCCACTCTCAAAGAAAATAATAAAAAATGTGGTTATTATTATAACGGAAGGCAAATATATCTTCTTTCTGAAATGCTATTCTGTAAAGGCAAGACCACCCCACCATTGTTGTTCAATATTTTTAAAGAACTGTTTTAATTCTGGGGCTTGACTATAAATTTTGCTCAGGCCCGAACCCCCTAAACATATTTTATCATCTTGTCAAGATGAGAGACTTGCGCGTCGATAAAAATGACACTAAAATAAATGTAAATTTAGATTGCTGTCACAAGTGGCTGCTTGCTTTTGTGAAGATGTTAGGTTGCTATAGAGTTTTCCATAGCAACCTTGCATCTTATTATATAAATAATCCCTTTGGTGTCCTTAAAGCCTGCTAAGAACAGGATTAAATCTATTCTCATATGTAATGATCCTGCATTAAAACTTATCAAGATGAAAAACCAGAAAACATAATAAACCGTAATCTAGATAATAGCATTTCTGGCAGTTCAAAGGCATCGTGGCATCACAGGCATTGCAAAACAGTTTGCAGTTAGCTAGTTATTTATTTTTTTTGCAAAAACCTTCATTAAATATATCCTCTCGAAAGTTCTATTTCTTTCTTTCAATTCTCTTTTTTTAAAAAAAAAGATCCAGAACATTAATAAAACTTTCAGTGCTGTGATAAATTGAATGAATCGGATCTTGGCCTTTGATATGCTGAAGAGAGGAGACAATGAAAAAACTTTATTGCTTGGGTGGATTATGATCACATAAATATAAAGAATGCTTAGCTCTGGGCTCTGCCTCTTAATTTTAATTATATTTGTGCTGTTGTTGGCCATTTCTCCTTTGGTCCAAGGTAATACAGTTATTCTGTAAGATTCAGATCCCTCCTTCAGATGGAATTAGAATAGAGTAGAGCTGGATGGGACCTTGGAGGTCTTCTAGTCCAACTACCTGCTCAAGCAGGAAACCCCATACCATTTCAGATAAGTGACCTTCTAGCCTCTTCTTAAAAATCTCCAGTGATGGAGCACCTACAACTTCTGGAGGGAAGCTGTTCCACTGGTTAATTGTCCTCACTGTTAGGAAGTTTCTCCTTAGTTCCAGGTTGCTTCTCTCCTTGATTAGTTTCCACCCGTTGTTTCTTGTCCTGCCTTCAGGGGCTTTGGAGAATAAGTTGACCCCCTCTTCTTTTTGGCAGCCCCTTAGATATTGGAAGACTGCTATCATGTCACCCCTACCTCTTTTCTCTAGACTAATCAAACCCAATTCTTGTAACCGTTCTTCATATGTTTTTGTCTCCAGGCCTTTAATCATCCTAGCTGCTCTTCTCTGCACTTTTTCCAAAATCTCAACATCTTTTCTGTAATGTGGTGAGCAAAACTGGATGCAGCATAATCCCGGTGTGGTCTTACCAAGGCTTTATAAAGCGGTACTAAGGCATCACGTGATTTTGATTCTACGCCTCTGTTTATATGGATTTGCTTGGTCTAGAGAAGAAGTGGACCGTAGTGAAATTCTGCGCAACATTTGTGCCCGGAACAGTAGGTTTTGTACATCCCTGCGGCTAAACTACATCTGCTACCATCCATCACTGTGGACCCAACTTGTCAGGAGAGGAGCAGCTGAGTAACATCTGGAAGGCTGCAGATTTGCCAGACTCAAAACAGGAAGTGTTAAAGGATGCACCCTGTAAGATTTTTAAAGTACAGAGATTAAAAAGCAATGATAAGAAAAATGAACCAATACCCTGCAGAATTAAAGGCTTGCAAAAAAAAAAAAGATTAAAAAAGGGCTCGTTGATAATAACCACAGATTGAAATTATATATCATAATGACAGTGTCTTTCTAAAGAAAGCAGTGGAAAGCTTCAACTGAAAAGTCCTTCAGCCAGGGAGCCCATACAGTGAAGTAGAACATTCTCAAGTTATGAAAATCAGAATTTCTACTAGTTTTCAAATAACTCAGAAGGATGTTGCCAAGATATGGTTTGCTATAGCAAGGTTATCTTTGAATGGCTACAGTAATAGGAAGCCGATGCTTATTTTGAGAAAATCAATCCCATAAGCATCGTAAAGCTAGGATCCTAAACCCATAGGGGCCACACAGCTCTTGATTGATTCAAATTAGCTTGGGAAATTTTCCAAGGACAATTTTGCCCGGATTGAATTTCAATATATTAGCTTCCATTCCGTTATCCTGGTGTAGCAATTTTCTTGCATCATCTAGATTGAATTTAAAAAAAAAAGGAACAGAACTGGATACCATGCATATAAGATATAATAAGCAGCAGATGCTCAAATGCCATATATAAAACATGGGGAATTAGATAAAATCCAGAGAGACATCAATACGTTATGCATTTGCTTCTGACCCTCTTTTGTAAATGGTCATCCAGGTGAGCACGGAAATACAAATGAACAAATCTCCGACCATTTGGTCTTGAAAGCTATCGAGAAGTCTAGAAGCATAAACTGAACAGCATTCTCCATCTCTGATCATACCAAAGTTGACCCAGATATTTTCAATGCCAAAGTCAACCCTAAATGTGGAAAACTAATTCCACATTTAGAGTTCCTGGTGTTGACTACTGTAGGAGAAGAGAAGATAAAGCCTGGGGTCGGAGTCAAAAGAGGAATCAGCCTGGAATCATTACGTTCCCACAAATGGTCCCAGTTCAACCCCTCTTGGATTCTGTTGAGTCTTATCAAGTGGCAATTTAGTGCTGACCCTTCATTGACTAGATTCTTGTGTCTAGGCACGAGCAATGGATCATCTTGACTGGAATTTAACGTGTGGTCCTGATTCTTCACATACAACAGCTACTCGCTTAAAAATTTCCTTTTAGAAAATTAGGCATTACTTCTCAGCCTACCATTGTTGTAATCGTCTACATCAAGCTACCTTTTTCTTTTTCATGGATTACTGGAAGTGCCATCTCTCTTAATGAGCAATGGACCAAATCTAGCACTTTCCTTTCTTCCACTGGATGTAATAATTAAACCAAAAGAATAAAAAAAAAAAGCAAGATGAATGCTTGACTGACTTGTATGAGTTAGTCAAGTAAACAAATGAACCTCAGTTTCATTGACGCCTCCATGAAGGCACTGGATGTCTTTTACACCACGACTCTTGGTTTGTATACAGCAAGTCAGGAATTAGCTAAAGTGAAACTGAATTCCACTTTACCCTGCCCATATTTTATGAAACAGGAGAAAAGAGAGAAAGAATGCAGGATTGACCATTATAACACACACACACACACACACACACACACACACACACACAGTGAATTGCAAACTCCCAGAAATCAAGGTTCCGTGACAGAATGCCAATCCAATATTTTTATGGCTACTGTACCTAAGAAGAAAAATCCAATTGTTTTGACCAGGCGTAAACATTTAATAAATAAATATAAGTAAATGAAAATATATCTTGTCCATACATGGATTCGTATTTTGAGTTAGTGTTGTAGGAAAGCTTACGGATATGTATCGGTAGAAATTAGCTCCTTAGTTCTATGTTACTCCTGTAATTCCTACTCAAGAAGTATGCAAACAGATTTAATAATAAATAAAGCAAATAAAAATGACAGTGCAGTATGATGAGAACTTTGACCATGTTTATCAGGGAGGTTTTTGCAGTTGGGATGTAGGCACCAAAAAAAAAAAAATCCAATCCAATCCAATGCAAGGAATCCAGCCCAGAATATGAAAAAAAAGTTCAAACAACTTTCAGAAATCAAGAGACAAGGGGAAAAATATTAAAAATGGATGTATGGCTCTAAACGCTAGTTCTTTGTACAATAACTCAGCAGTCCCTTATGATTTCTCTTACCTGAGGACATTGCTGAGATACTTCCTCCTGAGGGAAAGAAACCTTGAAAAAGCACTCCACAACAATTTATATCCTCAATGCCCTCATAGTACCCACTAAAAGTGAGCTTAGCTCCATAGGTTTTGATGTTCCATAACATTCTTGGTTATCGGGCTTGGGGTTCCAGGGGACTAGATGGAAACTCATCAAGGAGAGAAGCAACCTAGAACTAAGGAGAAACTTCCTGACAGTGAGAACAATTCATCGGCGGAACAACCTGCCTCCAGAAGCTGTGGATGCTCCAACACTGGAAGTTTTTAAGAAGAGTCTGGACAGCCATTGGTCTGAAATGGTATAGGGTCTCCTGCCTGAGCAGGGGGTTGGACTAGATGACCTCCAAGGTCCTTTCCAACTCTGTTATTCTGTTATATCTTAAGAAGGCATTGTGTTTAATCTACTCTCTACCCGGTGGTTCTACTTTTAATACTGGCTGGTTTTTTAATGATTGTTTTTATATGTTTATTGTTTTATTGTAATCCTTATATTCAGAGTCACTTGGTGTGAGATGGCCATAAGAGTCAGTTTGGTCTAGGGATTAAGACTGCGAGTTCTAATTTTACCTTAGCCATGAAAGCCAGCTGGGTGACTCTGGCCCAATCACTAGGAGACTGGAAGTTCTAGTCCCGCCTTAGGCAGGAAAGCCAGCTGGGTGACTTTGGGCCAATCACCAGGAGACTGGGAGTTCTAGTCCCACCTTTGGCATGAAAACCAGCTGGGTGACTGGAGAAGGGAGATGCTTTTTAACATATTCACCATCTAATTTGGTTAACTCTAATCCAATTAGATTAAAAAAAAATCTATGAGCTAATGAGACAGGGCAGAATGCTTGAAACTCAATACTCAAATCAAATCACAAATAACTACTTGTACATGAGCTTATTGCTGCTGAAAAGGAGTCTGGATCATCGGCTGTTTTTCTCTCCGTTTTCGCCTACTGAAGACGAAGAAGAAGAAGAAGAAGAAGAAGAAGAAGAAGAAGAAGAAGAAGAAGAAGAAGAAGAAGAAGAAGAAGAAGAAGAAGAAGAAGAAGAAGAAGAAGAAGAAGAAGAAGACGACAACAGGAGGAGGAGGAGGAAACAACAACAAAATATCAATAATAATAATAATGGTGGTGCTGCTGCTGGTGGTGGTGGTAGAGGAGGAGGAGGAGGAGGAGAAGAAGGAGAAGGAGAAGGAGTAGGAGTAGGAGTAGGAGTAGGAGGAGGAGGAGGAGGAGGAGGAGGAGAAGAAGAAGAAGAAGAAGAAGAAGAAGAAGAAGAAGAAGAAGAAGAAGAAGAAGAAGAAGAAGAAGAAGAAGAAGAAGAAGAAGAAGAAGAAGAAGAAGAAGAAGAAGAAGAAGAAGAAGAAGAAGAAGAAGAAGAAGAAGAAGAAGAAGAAGAACTGTGAGATCCTTGGTCATCCTCCTCCTCCTCCTCCCCCTCCTCGTCTCCACAAACCCCACTCCCTTCTAGCTCAGAGAGCACCAAGGACCCCACAGTCCTCCTCCTCCTTCTCCTCCTCCTCCTCTTCTCCACAAACCCCCCTCCCTTCTAGCACTGATGATGCTACCTAGTTTGGGCCATGAAACATCTGCCAGAAAACCACCCAGCTCAGACAGCACCAAGGACCCCTCATGTCAACCCTGAGCTGCAAATATTCTCCTTCGTTGTAACTCTGAGCGGTCCCTAAACAAATCATTGCAAGACGAGGACTACCAGCCTACATTTCCCGCTAAAAAGCCTTTTGCTTACTGCCGTTGCCATAAGAGAACCTCTGGGTGGCCTTGCTGCATTAGCGGCGTAACAATACCACCGTTTCATTACACGGGAAATTACAGATATATCCTAAGGGCGAAAAATCTTTCCGGCTAGCAATCTGCAAACAGCTGCACTTCAATAATTCTTGAAATGACTTCACCGTCTTTCATTTTAGGACTTGGCGCGCGATGCCAGGAGGCAGGGAAGTGAGAACCCACAAGATGGTATTTGAACTAACCTTTTTACGGAGGGGACGGGGGCGTTGCTGCTGCTTTTATTTTATTTTTATTTTTTTCAGCGTTCCGAATATGCTCCAGTACTCAGAAATTTCATTTTCATATTTTTTTTTTTATTTAATCTACCTCACGGGCTGGCGGTACCTCAGCTAGCAACCGTTTCTGGGTCCTTCTGTCAACAGAAGCTGTCACAATTACAGATTTATATTTTTCCCCCACCCCGATTCTTTGCCAGAAATTGTTTCGAAAATAATTGGCCTGCATATTCAGGGAGACCAAAATAATAATAATAATAATAATAATAATAATAATAATAATAATAATAATAATAATAATAATAATAATAATAATAATAATAATAATAATAATAATAATAATAATAATAATAATAATAATAAAGGACGATAGATTGTTCTCCTCTTTTTCTAATCTGCCAGTTGAAACCCGTCGCTCCTGCTGCGGTCCCCACCCAGGTAGCGCTCCTGCTGTGAATTTCAGATAACCTATTCTATGAACTTTCTTTTATAACCCTCCCCTTTTTTTCCTTTTATAAACCAGATTACCTAAAGTAAAGCAAACAGTTTTAGGCAAGGAAATGTGCACACACCTACTCAGCCTCCAGGCGATCAAAATAGTCCGTGCAGTGTTCTATTTCTAAAGCAAAATAAATTAGGGGCGACATATTTCATCTGAAATATAAATAAACGCATACACGCTCTGATTAGGGAGAGACAAACTTTGTTGTTGTTGTTGTTAATTGCGAAGTCGTGTCCGACCCATCGCGACCCCATGGATGACGTTCCTCCAGGCCTTCCTGTCCTCTACCATCTTCTGGAGTCCATTGAAGCTCACGCCTCCTGCTTCAGTGACTCCATCCAGCCACCTCATTCTCTGTCATTGTCCCCTTCTTCTCTTGCCCTCCATCTTTCCCAGCATCAGGCTCTTCTCCAGGGAGTCCTTCCTTCTCATTAGGTGGCCAAAGTATTTGAGTTTCCACTTCAGGATCTGGCCTTCTAAAGAGCAGTTGGGGTTGATCTCCTCTAGGACTGACCGGTTGGATGGCCTTGCAGTCCAGGGGACTCGCAGGAGTCTTCTCCAGCACCAGAGTTCAAAGGCATCCATTCTTTGGCGCTCAGCCTTTCTTATGGTCCCAGAGACAAACTTATTTCTGCTAAAAGAGAATATTTGTAGCTGAGGGCTGAATTGTGGGTGCACTCTGAGCTTGGTTGTTTTCTTGAATAAGGGCAAACCCCCAACTCTCTTGTAGCGCTGATAATGTTACCTAGTTTGGTAATGAAACGTCTGCACAAAAACCACCAAGCTCAGAGAGCACCGAGGACCCCGCTGGTTCTTTCTCTCATATCTGCCCATCTGTAAGTTGCATTTGGGAGATATTTAAAAGAGAGATACATTTACCAGGATAGAGGCATCCATGAATAGAATAGAATAGAGCTGGAAGGGACATTGGAGGTCTTCTAGTCCAGCCCCCTGCTCAAGTAGGAGACCCTAGACCAGGGGTAGTCAACCTCGGGTCTTTTATGACTCATGGACTTCAACTCCCAGAATTCCTGAGTCAGCATAGCTGGCTCTGGAATTCTGGGAGTTGAAGTCCATGAGTCATAAAAGACCCGAGGTTGCCTGCCCTAGACCATCTCAGACAAGTGACTGTCCAATCTCCTCTTAAAAACTTCCAGTGATGGAGCACCATAACTTCTGGAGGCAAGTTGTTCCACTGGTTAATTGTCCTCACTGTTAGGAAGTTTCTCCTTAATTCCAGGTTGCTTCTCTCCTTGATTAGTTTCCAGAGTGTCCAAAAAAGTCAAGATGATATCCGTGACTTTGTAACTGAAGTCCTTCTTCTTTGTATGTGAAGTGTGTGTGCAACCCATGTGTCGCAGGCTTTTGAATGCATCCCAAAGGAGTCCTAATTCTTTTGTGGGTTCCCCCTGAGATGCAGCTGTATTAATTCCTGCTCATGCACAGTCCGTGTGTTTAGCTTCCTTAAGTGACACATTATAGAATCAGAAGACCAGCCGTCTCTCTAGAGGGTATACAGTAAACTCAAAGTTTCTCCAAATTCTGTGCCGGTGATCTAGAAATAAGAGTAGCCTTTAAACCTCCAGTGAAATCAGTGGAGTATAGGAAGACTTAACTGAAAATAATATTCAACCAGTTGCTCAAGAAGAAACTCTATATTTCTATGCTCTGTTGAATGAAAAACAAAATCCTTGCTGAAATTACTTGTAGCAAGAGAATTGAGGCATTGGCTAGATTTATGAAGTATGGATAACCTGTCCCTTATCCCAAAGGTGCTTTTTCAAGAGGCATCTGGACTTTCTCGTTTTTCCTTTGAAGACATTTCGCTTCTCATCCAAGAAGCTTCTTCAGTTCTGACTGGATGGTGGGAAAAGGAAGGATTTATACTCCTTGCAGACAGCTGGTCATTTGCATCCTTTTAGAGAGTCCTTGAGGCCACTTGGAGATTTAGCTGTGTCCTCAGGGTCACCTGAGCGGTTCAAATGGGTGTGGAGCCTTCTTGGAACTACTGAAAGGACTGTGTTGTAGACTGGAGATAGATGATGTTGTATCCCTCCCCCCTCTGTTGCCAACACAACATAAAGGCCTACTTTAAACCCAACAATACACTAAGGCAGAAGCTTGTCCACCCAAAGGATGGAACACCCAAACAAGAACTGAGCAGTGTGGCATATGCAGTACAACGCAGTGAGACACGTGCGGCTCTGTACATTGGGGAAACAAAACAAGCTCTTCACAAACTCATGGTGCAATGTACGAGAACAAGAACATCAGGAGAAGATTCAGCACTTCATCTGCATTTGAAAGACAAAGGCCGCTCTTTGGAAGACAGCAAAGTCCACATTCTGGACAGAGAGGACCGCTGGTTTGAAAGAGGGGGTCCAAGAGGCCATCTAGATCCAAACTAAACAGAGGGGGAGGGATACAACCTCATCGATCTCCAGTCTACAACACCATCCTTTCAGCAGTTCCAAGGAGGCTCCACACACATTTGCACTACTCAGATGACCCTGAGGACACAGATAAACCTCCAGGTGGCCTCAAGGACTCTCAAGGCAAATGACCAACTGTCTGCAAGGAGGAGGAGAAGGAGGAGGAGGAAGAGGAGGAGGAGGAGGAGGAGGAGGAGGAGGAAGAGGAAGAGGAAGAGGAGGAGGAGGAGGAGGAGGAGGAGAAGACCTGCACAGTCTCTTTCAATTCTATGATTCTATGTTCTATGAGTGTATCTTCGCTCTGACCAGAGAGACAGAAATTACCTCAGTGCTGAGGGAAATAAAGCAGGAAAACCCTTTCCAGTCAATGCTGGAAAAAAATCGAAATTTCATTACTGACATATCCCCTTGCATGAATAAGTGGGAAACAATGAAGAATATAGAAGAACACAGGAAGGATTACACCTGGAGTGGTTCCACATCAAATAGTTGCTCGCAGATCAATACGCTGCTGCCCCAGGTCCTTTTTCTAGATTGTCTTTTTTTTATTAGCTACAAACATAAACCCGTACAAATCTTTCTTCCCTCCCCAATGAGGGCATTTTCTGAACACGGAATCCTTTTATCGGTCTTTCTCCGAGAATCATAAACAAGATGGCATCAAATGCGAGATCAGACCTACGAAAACATAATCCGTTTCCAGCACAGGTGTTATTATCCGTGAGGGGGAGTCTCTTCCTCTTAAAAATATGGATTTTGCTGCACAATTCTGTGCCATAAAACCATGGAAGGAATAGAATAGAACAGAATAGAATGGAATGGAAATAGGAATAGGAATAGGAATAGAATAGAATAGAATAGAATAGAATAGAATAGAATAGAATAGAATAGAATAGAATAGAATAGAATGGAATGGAATGGAATGGAAAGGAACGGAACGGAACGGAACGGAACGGAACGGAATGGAAACGTGAAGAGAAGAGAAGAGAAGAGAAGAGAAGAGAAGAGAAGAGAAGAGAAGAGAAGAGAAGAGTTGGAAGGGACCTTGGAGGTCTTCTAGTCCAACCCCCTGCTCAGGCAGGAAACCCTACACCATTTCAAACAAATGGCTCTCCAATCTCTCCTTAAAAACTTCCAGTGATGGAGCACCCACAGCTTCTGGAGGCAACTAGTTCCACCAGTTAATTGTTCCAATTGTCAGGAATTTTTTTCCTTAAATCCAGGTTGCTTCTCTCCTTGATGAGTTTCCATATGTTGCTTCTTGTCCTGCCTTCAGGCGCTTTAGAGAATAGCTTGACTCCCTCTTCTTTGGGACAGCCTCTTAGACATTGGAAGACTGCTATCATGTCACCCCTATCCTATTTGACCAGATCTCTCAGGGTTCAAGGAAGGAAGTAAAGATAGTCCTCGATTTACAACAGTTCATTTAGTGACAGTTCAAAGTTACAACGGCACTGAAAAATGTGACTTACGATCTGCTTGACACGACCGTTTTTCACACTTAGGACCGTTGCACCATCCCCACGGTCACGGGATCCAAATTCAGATGCTTGGCAACTGACTCACACTTACAACGGTCACAGTGTCCCCCGGGGGTCCCGTGATCCCCTTTTGCAACCTTCTGACAAGCAAAGTCAATGGAGATTTACTGAACAACCCGTGTTCCTAACTTAACAATGCAACGATTCACTTAACCAGTGCAGCAAGAAAGGTCGTAAAACGGGGCAAAATCTCACTCAACGAGTGTCTCACTTAGCAACATCAATTTTGGGCTCAGTTGTGGCTGTAAGTCAAGAACTACCTGTATATTTCGGAAATAAAGAGGGAAGGAACTCCAATTTTACCTGAATCCTCCACCCTCAGCTTCTTATTACTGGGATTTTCATCGCTGTCATCGTCCGACATGTCCATCTCTTCTTCTCTCCTGATCCCCATCAGCTGTTCGCTGTGAGCGTTCCTGAGTTCCTAAAAGAAACCAAAACCCAACAAAAATACAAACTTTACTTCGTCAGTCGTGGTGGAACCCAAAATTCCACTTCCTGAAGTCAATTTGCTCCCTTTGAAAGGGCCACATCCCGTCTTGTCCCTTTCGCTCAATTCGCTCCCTTTGAAAGGGCCACATCCCGTCTTGTCCC
>NW_015386413.1:2356051-2357441 GCF_001527695.2 Protobothrops mucrosquamatus
AGCTGTTCGCTGTGAGCGTTCCTGAGTTCCTAAAAGAAACCAAAACCCAACAAAAATACAAACTTTACTTCGTCAGTCGTGGTGGAACCCAAAATTCCACTTCCTGAAGTCAATTTGCTCCCTTTGAAAGGGCCACATCCCGTCTTGTCCCTTTCGCTCAATTCGCTCCCTTTGAAAGGGCCACATCCCGTCTTGTCCCTTTCGCTCAATTCGCTCCCTTTGAAAGGGCCACATCCCGTCTTGTCCCTTTCGCTCAATTCGCTCCCTTTGAAAGGGCCACATCCCGTCTTGTCCCTTTCGCTCAATTCGCTCCCTTTGAAAGGGCCACATCCCGTCTTGTCCCTTTTGCTCAATTCGCTCCCTTTGAAAGGGCCACATCCCGTCTTGTCCCTTTCGCTCAAAGAGCGTTTTAGCGATGCTGATGGAGATGCATTATTAATGTGTAGTTTTCAAATTATGACGTTCTGCCTGGGTGACGCTAGGTTTAAGTTCCAGACTAATTTGATTTTTAGGAGGGACGTGTTAACATAAAATGGTAGTACGTTTCGGTAGAGCCAGACAAAAACATGGTTTTAAAAAATTAAGTACTTTGAAGAGACAATGATATTTTTTAAAAAAACAAACAAACCCACTTTAGGAGGGTCCTGCCCTTTCTTGCTCAATATCTATTATTTGATTTTGAGAGAAGGATGGCAGATTGAAAGTGGAAACAGAAAGAAGAGCGTGGAAAACCTCACAGGCTGCTTTAGCTTCAGCCTAAAATTGCAGATACTTCGCTTAGACATTTAAAGTTCTCTAGCGGAAAGCTTAAGCTCTTCATCCAAATGACTAAAAAAAAAATGTTGCTGTGAGGCATGGCCAAAGTGAAATAGCATTGGGAATAATTTATCTATGCCAGATTGCTGTCCCTCATCTAATTATTATACTGTGGGGTCCTTGGTGCTCTCTGAGCTTCGTTGTTTTCTGACAGATATTTCATGACCCAACTAGGTAACATCATCAGTGCTAGATTGGAGGGGGGAGTTCTGGAGAGGAGGAGGAGGAGGAGGAGGAGGAGGAGAACTGTGAGGTCCTTGGTGCTCTCTGAGCTTCATTGTTTTCTGACAGACATTTTATGACCCAACTAGATAACATCATCAATGCTAGAAGGGAGGGGGAGTTCTGGAGAGGAGGAGGAGGAGGAGGAGGAGGAGGAAGAAGAAGAAGAAGGAGAAGGAGAAGGAGAAGGAGAAAGAGAAGAAGGAGAAGGAGAAGAGGAAGAGGAAGAGGAAGAGGAAGAGGAAGAGGAAGAGGGGGAAGAAGAAGAAGAAGAAGAAGAAGAAGAAGAAGAAGAAGAAGAAGAAGAAGAAGAAGAAGAAGAAGAAGAAGAAGAAGAAGAAGAAGAAGAAGA
>NW_015386413.1:2357853-2362625 GCF_001527695.2 Protobothrops mucrosquamatus
AGAAGAAGAAGAAGAAGAAGAAGAAGAAGAAGAAGAAGAAGAAGAAGAAGAAGAAGAAGAAGAAGAAGAAGAAGAAGAAGAAGAAGAAGAAGAAGAAGAAGAAGAAGAAGAAGAAGAAGAAGAAGAAGAAGAAGAAGAAGAAGAAGAAGAAGAAGAAGAAGAAGAAGAAGAAGAAGAAGAAGAAGAAGAAGAGGCTTGCCTGTCAGTGTTAGTGGAAATGTTCTTCGTTAGGCTGTTATTTATTCTTTGATTGTTTGTCTCAGTTGGCAGTTCTTTGGTTGGGATATTGTTTACTGCTGGATTGTTGGTATTAATCTTGGTGTTGATCTCCGCTTATCTGGGTATTGATTGCTGGCAAAGAGGTATTGTGGTCTTTTGGCTTTTTGATTGTCGCTTTTGAATGGTATGTAAACGTTATTTATCTCTATGTGCCTGTTGACGGCGGATTTGCCTGCAGGCTGAGCTTCCAGGAATTCTCTAGCATTTTTTGGACTTAGCTTGGTCTAGGATGCTCCCAGCTTCCCAGCTGAAACTACGATTAAGTATAGTAATCATTGTACTACATGACCTTTAAGGTTTAAATGACTTTAAAAGAGAGAGAGAGTTTGAAAGTTGTGGCAATAACAGATTCTGTGTGTGATGTTACAGCCAAAGCATCTCCTTCAGGTCGCGCCTTTTGAAAGCTCGCATCCTTTCTGAAATAAATTCTTCCTCTTTAAACTATGAACTTATCTATTTTGTGTGACCTTGATGGAGAGGAATCAGGACGCAGCGCTCCGCATAAAACTGTTCCCGAAATTAGTTCGTATCAGATAAATCCATTTTACAGCACCAGAGAGAGATGAAGGCCTCGGGCTTATGTACATTTGTGAAAGAAATGTTGGGTCTGAACAGCCAATCTCCACAAAAATTACCAACAGGAAAGAGAGCACGGGAATGCAAACCACGTGTACACGGGCTTCACATCGAGGTTTTTTCCCCCCCTTCTCAGAAAAGGTGACATTATAGCTCTCTTCCTTAATGGTGGCACAAGAAAGATTGAGAGAATTCACTTTTAGTCTAATAATAGTGTCAGGTGGAACACAAGGATATAGACCAATGATGAGTGTAGCACTTTTTGGTCCAGAGACAGCCAATTTTTCTATCGAAAAAAGCCCAGTTCCCAAGGAGGTGATTTAAAATCTTTGGAAGAAGAAAAGAGAAGTCACTTCTGAGAAATAAGTGTGGTCTGCTATTTTATTCCTTGCAATAAATGTGCTAGGTTATCCCTTGCAATTAATGAGCGGCTCAAATAGTTTGTTGTAGAGATGCATCAATAAAATAATCCATTATCCTAGGGGTGCGTGCGGCCCTTAATCACCGCAGAAGTGCTGAAGCTGAAGGATGCAAGTTTTTCCATACAAGGACTTGGAAACTCAAGAATAGCTCTCCAGTTTATTAGGACAGGGCTGCCCTAATAAATCCAATTTGCATTCTGTTCCAGAGATACTAGGAACTGTTTGGCCCAAACAACATATCTGTTCATCTCAGATGAAAGCACCTAGAATGTAACACACGGACCTAGATATTGCCTGATTAGTTAATCACAAGGGTGGGAACTGTCTGGGAGCTGGGGGTCATAGGAGTGGAGAGAGGGCCAGAGCATTGTGTGACTGGAGTTATTTCAGAAGAAGGCAACATGAGTAGAAGACTCTCAGCTAAGGGACCAAGAAGTATCTAACTGACTTCTGGAATTTGGAACCATTGCCTGGAGCAGGGGTCCGCAAACTCGGCCACTTTAAGACTTGTGGACTTCAACTCCCCATAATTCCATGGCTGGCTGAGGAATTATGGAATTGTGGGAGTTGAAGTCCATAAGTCTTAAAAGCAGTCAAGTTTGTAGACCATTCGCCTTGAGTGAAAAAGTGACTTCTAAACTATGGTGCTGGAGAAGACTCCTGCGAGTCTCTTGGACTGCAAGGCATTCAAACCAGTCAGTCCTAGAGGAGATCAACCCTGACTGCTCTTTAGAAGGCCAGATCCTGAAGTTGAAACTCAAGTACTTTGGCCACCTAATGAGAAGGAAGGACTTACTGGAGAAGAGCCTAATGCTGGGAAAGATGGAGGGCAAGAGAAGAAGGGGACGACAGAGAAGGAGGTGGCTGGATGGAGTCACTGAAGCAGGAGGCATGAGCTTAAATGGACTCCAGAAGAAGGTAGACAGGAAGACCTGGAGGAACGTTGTCCATGGGGTCGCAATGGGTTGGACACGACTTCGTAACTAACAACAACAACTTACTTGGAAGATTCACCAACCCTGTCCTTTCATTCTGAGGCAAAATGGAAGATTGTCAAAGAGGGAAACCTTAGCTGCTTCTACGGATGCAATGAATTTTGATCCAAAATTTGTTTGGTGTGACTTTGCTGATGTCGTTTGTTGCTTCTGTTGTTGTTCTTGGTTCCAAAGCACCAGAGGGCAGGACAAGAAACAATGGATGGGAACTACTCAAGGAGAGAAGCAACCTGGAATTAAGGACAAACTTCCTAACAGTGAGGACAATTCACCAGTGGAACAGCTTTGCCTTCAGAAGTTGTGGGTGCTCCATCACGGGAGGTTTTCAAGAAGAGACTGGACAGTCACTTGTTGGAAATGGCATAGGGTTTCCTGCTTAAGTAGGGGGTTGGACTAGAAGACCTCCGAGGTCCCTTACAGCTCTATTCTGACTGATTGAAAAGTCTACAATAAGACAAATGCCAACTTTGTGTGGAAGGTGGTTTTTTCCTTCCATGAAATTGACTCTTTTTTTAAAAAAAATAATAATGCATGGTATGCTGGTCAGAGTATATAGCTATCTGGTCAGAATACAGTATATAGCTAGCTTAGGAATTAAGAACTATCCCCTTAAGGGAAAGCCTTCTGGGTAATGTAGTTCATGTTACCTGGTCATATCTGTGTTAGGATTGGCCACTGGGGGGGATTTCTGTTTTATTACGGGATATCCTGACTACGTGCCAGACAGCAAGCTCTCTATGAAGTTCAGCCACGATGGCTGTTAACTCCATTAGTATGGGAGAAGCTATTTTCCTTTTACCTACGCGAGGGATCCAGATTACAATCTACATTTCAGAAGAACCTCTACAGCAGTGGTTCTCAACCTTCCTAATGCCGCGACCCTTTAATACAGTTCCTCATGTTGTGGTGACCCCCAACCCTAAGGGATCTCCAAGCACACCGACGCCGCCCACTCACCCGCCGCGCCCGAGGCTCAGCGTGCCTCGCCTGTCCTCGCCTCACTTCCGAAGGTCGCCGGCCTGCCCGGCTCCAGCTGGCCGGGGAGGGGGGGCAGGAAGGCCGCTCCGCCCAGCCTGGTTGGAGAAGCGCCCAGGCGGGGAGAGGGAGAGAGAGAGAATGAGAGAGAGAGAGAGCCAAGAGGGTGACAGCGCTGGCAGAGCTTAGTTCAGCGTCCTCCGCGGAAAGGGCCGCGAAGCAGCGCAGCCTCCCTTAGGAGATGCTCGATGGAAACGAATCCGGTGCTGCAACGGCCCCCAGCTCAAAGCCGTGGGGAGACGGATAGAGAAGCGGTGTCTCAGTTCCTAAAACCATCAGAAATATGTGTTTTCTGATAAAAATTGTTCATTCGAATGGTTACTTGAAGAACCATTCGAATGAACAATTTTTATCAATATGGAGAAGATGGATTGTTTATATTCAAAAGAAACACAGAGTGGTAGAATATAATTTAGGCTTCTAGATTTTTTTAAGTTTGTTTACTTCTATCTTTTCTTGTAGATTAAGATATTTTGTGGAGTTAGAGATATTAGTATTTGTTTACTTTTATATGAATATTATCCTGGGATTAGGTTTGGGAAGTTCTGGGGGGGGTGGGGGGTTACTGATTGGTTATTGTGTTTACTTATGATTGTTTTTTATGATGGAAAAAATAAATAAAATTTCTTATAAAAAAAAAAAGAAATATGTGTTTTCTGATGGTCTTAGGTGACCCCTGTGAAAGGGTCGTTCGACCCCCAAAGGGGTCGCGGCCCACACATTGAGAACCGCTGCTCTACAGTAACTGTGAATTAATGTCTTGAGGATGCCTGATAATAAAGTAAGTTGCACGAGTCCCTTCCGTGGAGTTAATTCTGCCTGTACCAAGCAAGGCTTTGCTTGATCCAGGACACATGGTGACCGTGGCTTTCCCATCTCTTGACATTAAAAAGGAAAGTCTTGTGTGTTCTCCGCGCCTGTGTGATTGTGCAGTCATTCCAGGAAGGAGTGCAGGAAGCGAAGCCTCGCCTGTGTTTTCAAAAGTAATTCTCCTATTCTCGCTCCCTAAAGAGGCCAAGTCGTTTCCTCCGGATTTCTGATTAACGTGTGCCCTGCGCATCAATAACGCAAGCCAATTTACTCTCCTCCACAAATCTCCGGCAACTTTCTAAGCGCGCAGATCAAGCATCTTTGCATTCAGAAGGCCGAGGGTCCTGGGAAGTCACCGTTCGGCGTAAAGGCGCCTTCTTCAACCCGACGCCTTCCTGAGGATTTTGCCTGCAATGCCATCCTGATTTATTATTTTTAATTGTATTTGATTTCCATTCCCGCCTTCTTTATTCTGACAAATAGCTCAAGGCGGAGAACGTATGCAACATACGTCCTCCTATTTTCCTCACGACAACAACCCTGTGAGGAGAGTTGGGTTGAGAGAGAGAGAGAGAGAGAGAGAGAAGAGAGAGAGAGAGAGAGAGAGAGAGAGAGAGAGAGAGAGAGAGAGAGAGAGAGAGAGAGAGAGAGAGAG
>NW_015386413.1:2365505-2382364 GCF_001527695.2 Protobothrops mucrosquamatus
CTCTCTCTCTCTCTCTCTCTCTCTCTCTCTCTCTCTCTCTCTCTCTCTCTCTCTCTCTCTCAAAAGGGATGTAGGAAAAACGATTCTTCTTCCTTCATTTCTCATCATGCACATGCATTGAACAAAACCCAGATGTCCAGATGGGCACTGAATTTAATTTTTGACTACACTTCCCCAAATCTGGCTGTTTCTGGTTCTCCTCTATTGCTAAATGTTACCAGGTATTTAAACTCAGGATGCATCTTCTTGGTTGTCCTGGCTACCATACCTATTTGCAAGTAAACTAACAGGTGTGGTTGAGTACAGCAAGTGGAGATTTTGCTCTGAGCAGAGCAACTTAACAACTAAGATAAATCAGGTAGACCTCTGTGACCATTTGGTCTGATTCTGAGTCCCCTACTTCTGTCTGATACCTTATATCCTATCACTGGTATCTCCAGGATGGGTGTCAAAATGGACAAGATAGGGATGAGCGCTGAATGGCAAACTCTTGTTGTATTCAGTACCAGCTTCTACATAGACCAGGGGTCTTCAAATTTGGCCCTTTTATGACTTGTGGACTTCAACTCCCAGAATTCCTCAGCCAGTATGAGGGAACTAGGACCCTTTTATGACTTGTGGGCTTCAACTCCAGAATTCCTCAGCCAGCGTGAGGGAACATGCATGCCTGGCTGAGGAATTCTGGGAGTTGAAGTCCACAAGTCATAAAAGGGCCAAGTTTGAAGACCCCTGACATAGATGTTCAAAAAAGGTCTGGTCCACCACAATGCTTCATCTACCATCCTGTAGATGTTGATCCTTCCTTGCAGGTGCTTCTGACTTCTATCCTGTTGTCCCAGTCAAGTCCCTGGCCTGAGATGCAGAAGAGTTAACCTTGAAAAAAAGACAGCATCTAGGCCTGAATTTCATTTTGAAATTGAATTTGAATTTCATTTCTCTTGGAAAGGCTGAGAGGATGTCTCAAAACCCTATGAAATCTACATTTAAAAAAAATGTCTATGTGGAGATTCTCCGTCGTCCAGGTCATGGTTATTTTAAAGGTGCTTTTTTTTTTTCCCAAAAGGCAACTGGACTTTTTTGTTTTGCCTGAAGATGTTTTACTTCTCATCAGGAAACTTCTTAGTTATGCACATTGGGATGAACCCCCTTCGAATGGCGCAGGAGTATGAACGGATTTCCACCAAAAAAATAAAATAAAATTGCAGATACAGGATTCGGGTGGCCCCCGAGGGCACAGATCAACCTCCAAGTAGCCTCCACAATTCTCAGAGGGAGTTGTTGTTGTTGTTAGTTGCGAAGTCGTGTCCAACCCCTCGTGATCCCATGGACAACGTTCCTCCAGGCCTTCCTGTCCTCTACCATCTTCTGGAGTCCATTGAAGCTCCCGCCTCCTGCTTCAGTGACTCCATCCAGCCACCTCATTCTCTGTCGTCCCCTTCTTCTCTTGCCCTCCATCTTTCCCAGCATCAGGCTCTTCCTTCTCATTAGGTGGCCAAAGGACTTGAGTTTCAACTTCAGGATCTGGCCTTCTCAAGAGCAGTTGGGGTTGATCTCCTCTAGGACTGACCGGTTGGATCACCTTGCAGTCCAGGGGACTCGCAGGAGTCTTCTCCAGCACCAGAGTTCAAAGGCCTCCATTCTTTGGCGCTCAGCCTTTCTTATGGTCCAACTTTCACAGCCATACATTGCAACTGGGAGTACTAACAACCAGAAGACTGCAAAGAATATAAATTCTTCTGTTCTCCACCGTTCAGTCAAAACTGAAGAAGCTTTTTGGATAAGAAGAGAAATGATTTCCAGCAAAACAAGGAAGTCCAGCTGCCTTTGGGGAAAAAAGCATGTTTAGTACATTTTTTTTAATGTTCTTTTTTTTAATAAGGCCAGGAAGCTGTCATGATTTACTGAGGGCTTTCCCCCCACCACCACTTCTGTAAGATTATAGGTGAACTTGGGTTTTTATTAGGATTAGGAAGAAGTTTTCTTCTGATGTCTGGGTTCAAGAAAATCGTTGAAAACTTTGCTATCACTGCATCCATAAAACAAAACAAAAAAACCTCATCCTTGACAGGACTCAAAAGATTGAAAACGTGGGATTCCTGCTGCGGTGTGCTATCCTATAAAGTATGGATTATGGGCAATTAATTGTCCAAGGTCAAATTGGGAAAACTACCTCGTCTTTCCTAAGCTAATACTAATTAAATAAGAAATTTGGATTTCCGATATCTCCTGAACAATCATTTTGTTATAAATATTCATGAGGAGGAATATTGTCTGAAACCAATCTGCTTTGTCCAATAGCTTCATCTGGTTGCAGACAATACTGTGATGAATTAAATTCATTTTGGAATTAACGAACTCCAGGACTATAACGTAAATGTTAAGGTGACTTTGCTAATTCTCTCAATTAGCCATTTTAGTGGAAGGGATGTCGTCTCCGAAGAGTTTCAGCTGCATAAACTGTTTGCAGAGACTCTGGAAACAGTCCTTAATTACTTCTACACACTCCGATTGCGGCAATTAGAGAACAAAGCGCAATCAAGCACAGGACCCCTTCGCTTTTCCCTCTGAGTCCAAGCCTGTGAAATGATGGATAAAACAGAAAGGAGAATTTCACCCACCTCGGAGTGTTTGCGCCAAATATCTATGTTCTTCCGTTGAGCTTTCGAGAAATGGTCCCAAGCTTTTTGTCGGATGGAAGCGTTGAAAACGGCCACAATCTGCTCAACTTTGGTAAACAAGGAAGTCAAACAAGACAAGCAATTTATGTTGTGGTTCTCTAAAGGAAAGCCAAACAAAGACACAAGGGGGCCTAAGGATGACATCACTGCTGGAGTGACCTCATCCCGAGACTTCCAAACCAGTGGTGGGATTCAAACGTGGGAACAACCGGTTCTCTGGCGTGGATGCCGCTTCCGGAAGCCCATTAGCTACCGGTTCTGCCGAAGGGGTGCGAACTGGCTGAATCCCACCACTGTTCCAAACGTGTGTCTTTCCTGTACTTACATTTCAGATCTGTTGGAGGTGTCCTCCTTCAAGTCTCTCCTCACAACTTTAGTCTACGCCAGTTGCACCCTGATAACTCACAGAGCTGCATGCAATTCATTGCTTCTACAGTTGTTAACAGTTTTGACTTGTGTGCTTTCAATCAGAAGGGACCTTGGAGGTCTTCTAGTCCAACCCCTTGCTCAAGCAGGAGACCCTATACCATTTCAGAACGGTGGCTGTCCAGTCTCTTCTTAAAAACCTCCAGTGATGGAGCACCCACAGCTTCTGGAGGCAAGCTGTTCCACTGATTAATTGTTCTCACTGTTAGGAAGTTTCTCCTTAGTTCCAGGTTGCTTCTCTCCTTGATCAGTTCCCATCCGTAGCTTCTTGTCCTGCCTTCAGGTGCTTTGGAGAATAGCTTGACCCCCCCCCCCCTCATCTTTGTGGCAGCCCCTGAGATATTGGAACACTGCTATCATGTCCCCCCCCCCCCAGTCCTTCTTTTCTCTAGACTAGACTAGCCAAGCCCAAGCCTTCAACCTTTCTTCATTTGTTTTAGTCTCCAGGCTTTGAATCATCTTAGTTGCTCTTCTTTGCACTTTTTCCAAAGTATCAACATCTTTTTTTTGTAAGGTGGTGACCAAAACTGGATGCAGTATTCCAGGTGTGGCCTTACTAAGGCTTTATAAAGTGATACTAATTTCCCACGATTTTGATTCTATGCCTCTCGTTTTGGCTGCCGCCGCACATGGATGGCTCATGTTTAAGTCATCGTCCACTAGGACTCTCACAGTTTACTGTTTTTGAACCAGGTTTCACCTAATCTGTACTTGTACCTTTGGTTTGTCCTGCCTAGATGTAAAACCTTGTTTTTCTCCACATTAAAATTCATTTTGTTGGATAGGGCTCATTGTTCAAGTCTCTCCAGATCTTTTTGGAATCTGAGTTTTTCTTCTGGGGCATTGGCTTTTCCTGCCATCTTAGTGTCATCTGCAAATTTGATGAGTTCCCCTTCTCTTCTATGCTAATTTAGAGAAGTATAGAAAACCAATTTGTACCTTCAGAAGCTATAATCCAAAGGCTGAGTGCCAAAGAATGGAGGCCTTTGAACTCTGGTGCTGGAGAAGACTCCTGCGAGTCCCCTGGACTGCAAGGCGATCCAACCGGTGAGTCCTGGAGGAGATCAACCCTGACTGCTCTTTAGAAGGCCAGATCCTGAAGCTGAAACTCAAGTCCTTTGGCCACCTAATGAGAAGGAAGGACTCCCTGGAGAAGAGCCTGATGCTGGGAAAGATGGAGGGCAAGAGAAGAAGGGGACGACAGAGAATGAGGGGGCTGGATGGAGTCCCTTAAGCAGTAGGCGTGAGCTTCAATGGACTCCAGAAGGTGGTAGAGGACAGGAAGGCCTGGAGGAGATCAACCCTGACTGCTCTTTAGAAGGCCAGATCCTGAAGTTGAAACTCAAGTACTTTGGCCACCTAATGAGAAGGAAGGACTCACTGGAGAAGAGCCTGACGCTGGGAAAGATGGAGGGCAAGAGAAGAAGGGGACGACAGAGAATGAGGTGGCTGGATGGAGTCACTGAAGCAGGAGGCGTGAGCTTCAATGGACTCCAGAAGATGGTAGAGGACAGGAAGGCCTGGAGGAATGTGGTCCATGGGGTCACGATGGGTCGGGCATGACTTCACAACTAACAATAACAACAACAAAGCTATAATCCTAATTTTACCTAAGAACATGCTCCGGTGGACTTAAGGGATCTTAGTTTTTAGCAGACATGTATAAGATTATATTCTTATTGAAAGTGTTAAGGAAATTCCCAAGGTGGGACTTGAGTTAATCTAAAGAAGATGGCACCATTAGTTTACTTATCCCTTTAAATGTTCTCTCTTCATCTCCCTTCATCACGCAAATGTCTTCTGTGAAACATTTTAAGCCCGCTTATCCCTCTTTGCACTATACAACTACTCCTCGGCTTACAACAGCTTGTTTAGTGGCCATTCAAAGTCACAACGGCACTGAAAAAAGTGACGTAGCCATATGTGTATTGCTAATTTACATAAGAAACATGGGAGATATCAGAAGCCAAAAGGACATCTACATTTTAAATCATATTCTTTTCTTGTGTTCTTTTATCCTAATGTTCCCCTTCCTCTCCCTCTTCTCTTTTTCTTTCAGACATTACATTTTCAAAGGATAACATTTGAGTCTGCCAAGCAACTGCAAATGAAATGTCACTCAGACCTTATAAGTAACTAAAATAAAAATATTGCAAATCCAATTCCGAAGTGCCATAGTTGACGGATTCACTATAGCAGGAAACTGTGACAGTTAATTCAGAAAATGTGTGTATTTCGTTTTGGCAAAGGGATCCTCATATCTGCAAATCTAAAAGAAACTCTTCCCACTTTACACCAATAAGACTCTGGTTTGTGTTATTGCTGCGGAAGTAAATTTTTTTATCTTCCCCGCTGTTTTTAAATATGATCTGATAAGCCTTGATGAGGGATAGAATCAAGATCACGTGAAGTGTTAATACCACTTTACAATGCCTTGGTAAGGCCACACTTGGAATACTGCATCCAGTTTTTGTCACCACGATGTAAAAAAGATGCTGAGACTCTAGAAAGAGTACAGAGAAGAGCAACAAAGATGATTAGGGGACTGGAGGCTAAAACATATAAGGAACAGTTGCTGGAATTGAGTCTGTCTAGTTTAATGAAGAGAAGGACGAGGGGGGACATGATAGCAGCCTTCCAATATCTCAGGGGCTGCCCCAAAGAAGAGGGAGTCAAGCTATTCTCCAAGGCGCCTGAAGGGAGGACAAGAAGCAACAGATGGAAACTAACCAAGGAGAGAAGCAACCTGGAACTAAGGAGAAACTTCCTGACAGTGAGAACAATTAACCAGTGGAACAACCTGCCTCCAGAAGCAGTGAATGCTCCAACACTGGAAGTTTTTAAGAAGAGACTGGACAGCCATTTGTCTGAAATGGTGTAGGGTTTCCTGCCTGAGCAGGGGGTTGGACTAGATGACCTCCAAGGTCCCTTCCAACTTTACTATTACTACTACTACTACTACTACTACTATTACTACTACTACTATTATTATTATTATTATTATTATTATTATTATTATTATTATTATTATTATTATTATTATTATTATTATTATTATTATTATTATCACCTGTGTCTCTGTCTTGATTTAAGAAGGTTATTCTGGATTTAACCTAGGGTCTTTTACTTGAACTAGAGATTGTGCAATTTGAATTTTACACATTGAATTTTACAAACTGTTTTATAAGTGTTACTGACTTGACCGATGCGTTGTGCCGTTTGAATTTTACAAACCGAGCGTGCAATTTGAATTTTACAAACCGTGTACGATTCCCAAAGTTGATCCTTAATGCTGAGCACTGACTTCTGATTTCCCAAAGTTTAACTTTTTTTTCTTTGGAAATGCTGCCTAGATAGAACAATCACTCCTTGTGGGACTCTCAACTTCATGCTTCGGTTTAAGTTTAAAGCCTGCTCAGATTTAAAACGGGCCCCTTCAGCTACATTTCTAAAATCTCAGCTTTTTCCTGCTGACTCCACTGCCTTATTGTATCAAAAAGTAGATGCTGTTCCTAAGGAATTAAACATGGCAATTCTCTACTATAGGAAATCCTACCAGCAAATGCCCTATAAAATAAGTCTGGGTGACAATTTCTACTTTATAAGGATGGAATTGGTTCTGCTCAGCATGAAGGTATATCTGCAACAAAGATACACCTTCTGTATTTCTTTAACACTGAGTAGAACCAATTCCATCCTTATAAAAGAAGAAATTGTCATTCAGACTGGTTTTATAAGGCAGGTGCTAGTGGGATTTCCTACCTTAAAAATGCCTCTATCTTGTTCCCAAGGAGTGGACTGCTAAATAACTTTTCCATAACTTTAATGTTTGGAAAGCATCCCTGGAAATAACTATTATTACACAGAGCTTTCACCCAAAATATATATAACAATGGCTTTCAATCTAGTACACCCAGGCTCTTTGCAAAATTTAATTGAATATTTTGATTTTTAATTCAGCTTTTAATTTAATTTATTAAACTTGCACGCCGCCCGGCTCTCAACCGTCAAACAAAGAAATTACAATAAAATCATTTTTTTAAAAAATAAAGGTAGAAGATGGCAAGCATGATGGAGAAGGTATTTTACTTTCTGCTCCTCTTCCTCCTGTTTACATGAAGAGACCAAGCAGAACAGCATTAGAAGAAGATAGATGGAAAGGGAATAGACACCTTAAGGAGGAGAGCAAAATCTCTAAAAGCGGGACAAGACGCAACAGATGGAAACTAATCTTAGTACCGCTTTATAAAACCCTAGTAAGGCCACCACCTGGAATACTGCAGCCAATTTTGGTCACCATAATCACGAAAAAGACGTTGAGTGTTTGGAAAAAGTTCAGAGAAGAGCAACAAAGATGATCCAAGGCCTGGAGACTAAAACATACGAAGAACGGCTGCGGGACTTGGGTTTGGCTAGTCTAAAGAAAAGAAGAAATAGGGTAGACATGATAGCATTGTTCCAGTATTTGGGGGGCTGCCATAAAGAAGAGGGGGTCAAATTATTCTCCAATGCACCAGAAGGCAGGACAAGAAACAATGGTTGGAAACTAACCAGTTAGAGAAGCAACCTGGAATTAAGGAGAAACTTCCTGACAGTGAGGACAATTAACTAGTGGAACAGCTTGCCTCCAGAAATCGTGGGTGTACCATCATTGGAGGTTTTTAAGAAGAGACTGGACAGTCACCTGTCTGAGATAGTATAAGTTCTCCTGCTGGAGCAGGGGGCTGGACTAGAAGACCTCCAAGATCCTTTCCAGCTCTATTCTATTCTAATCAAGAAGAGAAGCAACCTAGAACTAAGGAGAAATTTCCTGACAGTGAGGACAATTAACCAGTGGAAGGGATTTCCTCCAGAAGTTGCGAATGCTCCATCACTGGAGGTTTTTAAGAACAGATTGGACAACCAGTTGTCTGAAATGGCACAGGGTTTCCTGCCTGAGCAGGGGGTTGGACTAGAAGACCTCCAAGGCCCCTTCCAACTCGGCCATTCTGTTATCTGCCCACCCACCCCTCTCCATACCCCAATATCAACTTTCTGTGACAAATCCCCGAGCCGAGTGTCACGTCTACAACTTGTCCTAGGTGCGGCGAATCCAGCTGCTAAACGACATGCCAATTTGCATATACTTAT
The DNA here is from genome assembly GCF_001527695.2 of Protobothrops mucrosquamatus. Lineage (NCBI taxonomy): Eukaryota > Metazoa > Chordata > Lepidosauria > Squamata > Viperidae > Protobothrops > Protobothrops mucrosquamatus. The sequence continues at coordinate 2,373,740 of NW_015386413.1, forward strand.
GATTCAGGTTTTGTATTTCATAACCTTATTAAATTAATTGGAATAAGTATAGGAGACTACGAAAGGGTTATCACCAAGGAATCTATTTTATTAACAATGTAATTTAGATTCTAATCATTCTTCTGTCGCACCTATAACCAGGGCAAAGAGCACTGAACCTAATCAACAGCCTGGGTATAATTAATTAACGGCAGAAGGCTCCAGTAGAACAATTTCTTGAAGATGCGAGGGAAAGGTGCGCTGCTATTTTAAGGGGGTGCGTATTAAAACTGGGAAGCTCTTGAACTTTGAAACGTCTGACTACGAAAACAACTTCTATTCAGTTCCCACTGCGGGTCCTGCGACGTTCAGACGGCTTCCTGGCTGAGTTCGCTTGTTGGAAGCCGGCAGGTGCCAACTCAGATAAACAACCAAACAGTAAACAACAGCCAAGTCAAGGAACTGCCAAGAAGAAAAGAACACTCCCCCCAACATGGACTGGGCGAACCACAGAGAGCAAACCCTACTCCCTTCTAACATTGATGACGTTACCTAGTTAGGCAATGAAATGTCTTCAAGAAAACCACCAAGCTCAGAGAGCATCAAGGATTCCACAGTCCTCCTCCTCCTCCTCCTCCACCTCCTCCTCCTCCTCTTCTTCTCCTCCTCCTCTTCCNCCTCCTCCTCCTCCTCCTCCTCCTCCTCCTCCTCCTCTCTACAAGCACTGATGATGTTCTCTAGTTGGGTCATGACTTAACAAACGTAATGATTCACTTAACAAATGTGGCAAGAACAGTTGTAAAAACGGGAGGCAACATAAATTTTGGGCTCGGTTGCGGTCGTAACGCGAGGGCTATCTGTAATGGCCAGGAAGGATGGAGAAGCAGCTTCCAAATTTTGGACACTTTAGTTAGGATTGGGACAGGAAGGCTGAGATAAGAAATGATACATCTTGGCTCCCCAATCTAGTTTTGGGGTTTCTACATATAGAATGTCTACATTTCTGAGGTTGCGTCTTCCCTGCCACGTTTGGAGTCGTCAAAACCTCCTTTCCAGATATTCTGCTTCTTCTTTTTCCCTGTTGACAATACAATCCGAAAGCTTAAAAATGAGAAATGTGACACCTTCCGTCTTTTTTCTCAGTTATCGTCTTCCTAACTGGGTCGCGACTCAAAAGAGCTTTCTCCAGGGAGGCTGCGGATCTCACTGCTTAGACATACTAGCAAACTAAGACTTTTCTTTGCCGTTAAAAAAAAAAAGAGAGAGAGAGAGAGAGAGAAATATATAAAAGCGACCAAGTTTCAGAATTGCAAAAGCCCTGATGCTTCTTACCAAGCTGTAGCTGAACAGCCCCGTACAACAGAAGGACACTACAATAAGCGCCATTAAATATTCATCAGCAAACATCTGCGGATTTATCTCCTGTCATATAAAATTTTCATTAAGCAGATGCAACATTTTGTCTTGTCAAGAAGTAAAAGACTGAAAATCATTTCTTTCTTTCTTTCTTTCTTTCTTTTCAAATTATACAGCACGGATGAAAAGAAGTGTGCTGTTTCTCAAAGACATCTCCCCAAAATACTAGCCTTATAACAGGGGTCCCCAACCGTGGCCACTTTAAGACTTGTGGACTTCAACTCCCAGAATCCCCCAGCCAGCCATGCTGCTTTGGAACTCTCAGAAATTATATTTCATATGGATGGATGGATGGATTGGATGGATTGGATGGATGGATTGGATGAATGGATTGGATGGATTGGATGAACGGATTAGATGGATGGATGGATTGGATGAATGAATTGGATGGATGGATGGATGGATGGATGGATGGATGGATGGATGGATTGGATGGATGGATGGATGGATGGATGGATGGATTGGATGGATAGACGGATGGATGGATGGATGGATTGGATGAATGGATTGGATGGATGTATGGATGGAATGGATGTATGGATTGGATGAATGGATTGGATGGATGGATGAATGGATTGGATGGATGGATGGATTGGATGGATGGATTGGATGAATGGATTGGATGGATGGATGGATGGATGGATGGATGGACGGATAATATAGGTCATCACCTCCCTATTCCATGTATTTAGTGGGGATGGGTATTGATGTGCAGAGGACAACCCATTCTTCAAAGATCTTGGTTGCTGGAAAAGGAAGCATCATGTGGATACTTCCTGGATTTTCATATCACCCAACTGCACCATGGAAGAACAATCTGTATCACCAGTTCAGCACCGCTTAAACAAGAAAGAAAGAAAACCGTTGCCCCCGTTGCAAAAATCAATCCATGTCCTCTTAATTTACTACAGAAAGGAAAAGAGAATTCAGGCCTTGAGATGCAGGATAAGCAAATTAATTAGTGCAGTGATACTGAATTAAAACTTAAATACATTAGTGCAACTGGGACCTAAATGTTAATGGCTATTAAACTGGCTGGAAATACCAAGGAAAGCATCCATCTCACCAGGATACCAGCATAGACAAGGCAGGATATATAGCTTTACCACTGCATGGAAGGACAATAAGAGCTACTCTGTGTCCCTTCAAGAATGCAGCTTGAAGATGCTAAGAGACCTTGATCTCATGCTTGCAAGACTGGTTGAAGGACACAGAATGTAGAATAATAGAGTTGGAAAGGACCATGGAAGTCTTCTAGTCAAGCTTGAGCAGGAGACACTATACCATTTCAGACAAATCATTGTTTAATCTCTTCTCGAAAGTCTCCAGTGTTGGAGCACCCACAACATCTGGAGGCGAGTTGTTCCACTGATTGTTCTATCAGGAAATTTCTCCTTAGTTCTAGGTTGCTTGTCTCCTTGATTAGTTTCCATCCATCCTTGTCCTGCCTTCAGGTGCTTTGAAGAATAGGTGGAGCCCCTCTTCTCTATGTGACAGTCTCTCAGATATTGGAAGACTGCTATCATGTCACTCCTGGTCTTTCTTTTCATTAGACATCAGGCTCATGCTGGTGAGGATCATCTCCATTGCTTGTGTTCTGTTCTAGGTTGCCAGTCCTTGTTGAGGGATGAGACAAAATTGGACAAACTACAATTTGGTCCAGAAATGTAGTTTCCTGAACAGTTTAAGATTTGGATATATTTGTCGAGCTCTCAAGAACCAAGAAAGACATGTAGAATTACTTCTGAGCCGTTTCCTTTGTGGTCCTTCACCTACAGACAGAAATCTTGCCAAATTAAAACGACTTGTTGTTAATTGTGAAGTCGTGTCCGACCCATCGCGACCCCATGGACCACGTTCCTCCAGGTCTTCCTGTCCTCTACCATCTTCTGGAGTCCATTTAAGTTCACGCCTACTGCTTCAGTGACTCCATCCAGCCACCTCATTCTCTGTCGTCCCCTTCTTCTCTTGCCCTCCATCTTTCCCAGCATCAGGCTCTTCTCCAGGGAGTCCTTCCTTCTCATTAGGTGGCCAAAGGACTTGAGTTTCAACTTCAGGATCTGGCCTTCTAAAGAGCAGTCAGGGTTGATCTCCTCCAGGACTGACCGGTTGAATCGCCTTGCAGTCCAGGGGACTCGCAGGAGTCTTCTCCAGCACCAGAGTTCAAAGGCCTCCATTCTTTGGCGCTCAGCCTTTCTTATGGTCCAACTTTCACATCCATACATTGCAACTGGGAAAACCATGGCCTTGACTATACACACTTTTGTTGGCAGGGTGATGTCTCTGCTTTAAAACGACTACTTGCACCATAAAAAAGTGTGCTCAGAGAATGGCTAGGGAAGAGTCATCTGAACCCTCTTTTCTCCCAACCAAACTATCAAAATTCCACTGTCTCTTTGTCTCTTGGCATGCAGACCTCCTCTTGGGAATCCAGACTACAATCCACCACATCCAGTTCTATATAGTTATAGATTTGTGGATTGACCGACAGAGATGTTTTTTTTTAAAAGCCATGTTGAACATCAGTACTTTTTCACCGTACTGGCTAAAATGAGTATGAAATGAACAGTGAGAACAATCAACCAGCTTGTCTTCAGAGGTTGTGGGTGCTCCATCACTGGAGGTTTTTAAGAAGAGACAGGACAGCCACCTGTCGGAAATTGTATCAGGTCTCTTGCTTGACCAGAGGGCTGGATGAGAAGACCTCCAAGGTCCCTTCAATAATGTTCTATGAAATGTTTTTATTCCGACCGTTTGGCAGCTGCAGCTGGTTTCTGGATGCGGGAGATTTAGTTATGATGAAGGTTCATTTGGTAACTTCTTGGACAGGGTCCCCGTTATATAGATGGTACCTTTGAAGATAACCCTTCAAATGATTATCTTTGGAGCAGAAGTGCACTGTCATTCTGATACAGGTTGATGGACTGCACAATTAAAGACTCAAAAGTCGTATTTTGGTGTCGCCATCAAAGTGCAGCTCTGATCAACGATATCTCTTGGCTGCCTTGATCACTTTCTGGATCAGAGTTCATCAAACTTTAAGATGGATGGACTTCAACTCCCAGAATTCCATAGCCAATTCTGGGAGTTGAAGTCCATTCATCTTGAAGTTGGATTCTGGGAGTTGAAGTCCACTCATCTTGAAGTTGAATTCTGGGACTGGAAGTCCACACTGTTCTACATCTGGAATGACATGGCTCACTTTCTTCCAGCTCTTCTTCACAAGTGACCACTTGGAGATTCAGTTAGAACTGAAGAAGCTTTTTGGAGGAGAAGCAAAAATGTTTTCAAGGAAAGAAAGCGAGAAAGTCCAGTTGCCTTTTGGAAAAGCACGAGTAGGACAACCATGACCTGGATGATTGAGAGTCTCCATAGACATTTCACCACCTGGAGATCATCGCCACTGAACAGAATGGGACATTGCAAATATGTCTCTATTAGGGACTCAGAAAGTTTTAAATTTTCAGACCCTAACGTTTTGTCAGACGCCAAAGGATAGCGGCAGATAGTTTTGCTCCAGTTTCATCTTGAGCAAATTAACATCTGAAGAACTAAACTCAACCAAGTAATTTCCCAAGATTAAGCAACGATAGGGATGGGTGGAAAATTAATTATCCCGATATGCACTAATAACAATATTAATTATAATCCTGACATTATTTTGCCACTGAATTAATAGGCTGCCAAAGTGTCGTGATTTTTTCTATCCTCCTTTGGGGACCTCAAATAATGCTTGACGGAGTCTTTAATGAAGTTGTACTCTTCACTGGAGAACTTCAGAAGCAAGCTGGCAGATGGTGGATGGTGAGACTTCAATGATGAACAGGCAAAGAAGTCCAGGTCTTTTCTTCATGGTGGCCTTGCCACCTTACTACCAGGAGAAGGCCTCAGTGGACAGAAGAAGGGCAAAAACGGAAGTGATCTTCCAAAGATTCCATCCCTTCAAGAGCAGAGGTCAAGTCAAGAGTGTTGAACAACACGGAAACCTGCAAATAAGTTGCTCGCTAGACAGATTTTCTGAAGGAAGGCTGTAGATACTATAATTATCCTTGCAGAAAAAGCCAGCTCACAACTATGTTTGACGGCTGTCACTATCCATTTCCCATAAAGAGAAAGATGGCCTCCGAAGGCCGAAACACAGATGTTGATCTCCTTAGAATTATGCTGTTTGGGTCAAGTAGCAGCCAAGAACTCTTCAATCACCAGAAGAACGGAGCAATTTCAGAGCTGGCATTGAGGGATGGTGGAGAAAAAGCTAATAGTTTGATTAAAGTGGGAAGCAGAGATGGATTTTGTGAGGAAAAGATATATCTGGGGAGGAAGTACTTTATTTGTATGGAGAATAAAAAGGATTGGATCTCTGCGCAAGGCACGTACGTCTCCTGCTTGACCGACAGCTGCAGGGAAAAAAAAACCCTGCTTCAAGATATTTTTTTTTAATCTAAATTTTTAACCGGTTAAAAACCACATCAGCAAAGAAACAAATAAAACAAGGAAGACTCACGAATAAATAAGAACGAAAAGAGAAAAAGAAAAAGAAACGGAAAAGGCTATAAATAAGCAGCTTTCCAATCTTTTTTTTTACAGCAGTTATAAATGCATTTCTGCAGTTAGTCCTTGACTTACGACAGTTCCTTTAGTGACCGTCCGAAATTATGACACCGAAAAAAGTGAGTTCTGATCATTTTCACACTTATGACCATTGTAGCATCCCCGTGCTCACGGGATCAAAATTCAGAATGTTTGGAAACTGGCATGTACTTATGATGGTTGCAGTGTCCCGAGGAATCACGTGATCTTCTATTGGGACCGTCTGACAAGCAAAGTCAACAGGAAAACCAGATTTGCTTAACAACCGTGTCACTAACTTAACGACTGCAGTGGTTCGCTTAGCCGCTGTGGCAAGAATGGTTGTAAAATGGAGCAAAAGTCGCTTGACAATTGCTTCGCTTAGCAACATAAATTTTGGCTCAATTGCATTTGTAAGTCAAGGACTATTTGACTTGTATTTGACCTTCTCTCTCTATAAAGTTGCATCATAGTTCCCTTCTTTCCATTAACTACTTTTTGTTCTGTCCCAGCCTACGTGAGTCCTTGTTAAGCTCACAAGAAGAAACCGCTCTTCCAACATGCAAGCTGGAACCGCAGGAAAAAACCCATCCCCTTTTACTATTCACAGACCTGAGTCAATGTCCAAGGCAAACAAACACAGTTCACAAAAACTCGATTCCTCAACCCAAACAGTCGCCTTCGGCCACCAGCACCTCCCATCCCTTCCTTTTTATTATGCAGTCAAGGCGTGGCTTCCTAACGCCTTCTCCTTTGCCTTTGGAGCCCCATTGCATTCCTCTGTCCTACTCGCTTCTCTTGCTGGCGCATTCGTGCATCCGGGATTTGTCCCAGCTGTTCTTCATCACTGTCCAACTCAGGCTCCCAGCACAGCTGTGTCTCAACCTGAGCGCGAGTAGAGGGGCCAGGCTCCTCGTCAGACTGTAAGTCTTGGAGCTCCTCTGAGCCTTCCTCTAACTCTGATGTCACTCCAGGCCCCTCCTCCTCCTCTTCCTCTGATTCCTCAGACTCAGCTGTCGGGTCCACTGGCTGGCGAGGAATCACAACACTTTTTTCTAATCTTCAAACCCATAAATCACAAGTTCATTTTTCTGGGTTTTTTTTTGTTCATCCAAAAGTCCACAAGGACTTTCCGGTCTCTTACAAATTTAGGTATTGATCTTTCTATAATATCACGAGTTAATTCTGCCATCTCTGTTTAATTCCATCGTGTTCACCAACCCTTCCTCCATTTCCAAAGTCTTTCCGTTTTTGCTCAATAGTCTCGCAATGGTGATCGCGTACGTAAAGCCTGCTTTGAGGTTTTTCAGGGGACTCGGCCTACAAAGTTTGTGAATAAATCAATAACATTCTTTTTTGTATTAGGAGGATGATGGGATAGCATGGACAGAACAAGGGAGGTGACAAGCAAGGGTTGGAACGGATATCAGCAGATAAAAGCCAGCCAAGCTTTTCAGGAAGCATTTAGCAACAGATCAGGAACAACTTGGAAAACGGCATCCAGTTTTGGTCACCACGATGTAAAAAAGACTCTAGAAAGAGTGCAGAGAAGAGCAACAAAGATGATCAGGGGACTGGAGGCTAAAACATATGAAGAACAGTTTCAGGAATTGGGTATGCCTAGTTCAGGAGTAGGCAACCTTGGTTCTTTTATGACTCGTGGACTTCAACTCCCAGAATTCCCGAGCCAGCATGAGGGAACTATGGCTCCCTTGATGACTGGTGGACTTCAACTCCCAGAATTCCTGAGCCAGCATGGGGGAACTATGGCCCCCTCATGACTTGTGGACTTCAACTCCCAGAATTCCTGAGCCAGCATGAGGGAACTATGGCCCCCTCATGATTCGTGGACTTCAACTCCCAGAATTCCTGAGCCAGCAGGGGGGAACTATGGCCCCTTCATGACTGGTGGACTTCAACTCCCAGAATTCCTCAGCCAGCGTGGGGGAACTATGGCCCCCCCTCATGATTCGTGGACTTCAACTCCCAGAATTCCTGAGCCAGCATGGCTCAGCTTGGAAACCTCTCCCTTTCCCCTCAGCATGGCTGGCTCAGGAATTCTGGGAGTTGAAGTCCACGAGTCATAAAAGAGCCGAGGTTGTCTACCCCTAGCCTAGTTTAATGAAGAGAAGGACGAGGGGTGACATGATAGCAGTGTTCCAATATCCCCCCCAAAGAAGAGGGGGTCAGCTTATTTTCCAGAGCACCAGAAGGCAGGACAAGAAGCAACGGATGGAAACTAACCAAGGAGAGATCCAATTAAAGAACAAAAGAGGAATTTCCTGGCAGTGAGAACAATTAACCAGTGGAACAACCTGCCTCCAGAAGTTGTGGATGCTCCATCACTGGAGGTTTCCAAGAAGAGACTGGACAGCTATTTGTCTGAAACGGTACAGGGTCTCCTTCCTGAGCAGGGGGTTGGACTAGAAGACCTTCAACGTCCCTTCCAACTCTGTCGTTCTGTTGGCCCAGGGGGAGGAGACGGAAGCAGGTCTTGAGACGGTTATATGGGAGGAGTTTGACTCTGTTGCTCCCGAGGATGTGGACAGGGTCTTGGGAGGGCTGAATGCAACCACATGTTTGTTGGATCCGTGCCCCTCCTGGCTGGTACTGGCAGCTCGAGAGGGTACACGAGCCTGGCTCCAGGGAATTGTTAACGCT
>NW_015386413.1:2383387-2398858 GCF_001527695.2 Protobothrops mucrosquamatus
AAAAGTATTTAATTCGAAACACAGCTTGTAATATTTGGTTTTAATTTGGCTTTTATCGGGGTTTATTTTCTGTATTTTTGTATTTTGTAATTTTTTGTATTTTGTGTTTATTATTTGTTTTTAATATGCTGTGAACCGCCCTGAGTCCTAAGGGAGAAGGGCGGTATATAAATTAAAATAATAAATAAATAAATAAATATTCTATCAACCCAAAAGTCCAAGCAAGAGAAGTACAACGTGCTTTGGAGGACGCACCAAACTAGCCTGTATCCAGGCACAGATGCCAAATCACGATGAATGTGATCTTCCAACAGACTGACTGAAGCTCCTAAAGGCTTGCCACTCAGCTGCACAAGAAGCTCTTGTGAAGAGCTAGCTTGAAAAAGGGAATTTTCAAAGGCTTAGCCATTTTATTGAGCAATTTCCCGGCCGCTGATAGCTCACAAGCAAAGGCCTGGGGATTTCCTGAGCTCCTGACGGAAAGACGGGACACGCCGTAGGTCTCACAAACAAATGCACAACAGCGTATCCCACTTGTGAGACGCCACGGGGGCCAGGCCGCAATACAAGGCTACATTTAAAAAAAAACAAAACCCAGAAATGAAGGCTCGGAACCCCCATTCATTCACAAAATCTCTTTTTCGCTGGAAAAAAAAAAGAGAGAGAGAGGTGTATTTAACAAGTCTGTTTGCACAAAGGCTCTTATCGGTGGCTGCAGCTTGCGCTCTTTGTTTGCCTTGCTTGGAAAGGAAACAATTCAATGGCTAAAATGCCTCTTTTATACCTAAAGAGGACTTGATTTTCCACCTGCCTCAGACCCCCCCCTCTCCCCATCACAAAATCTGCACAAACATGTACTCTGAGGAGTGACATAAATAATTTAGAGGCCTTATTCCGGGCAACAATAATAATAACAATGATACGGTATTCACAAAATTAAGGAATATTTCAGGTTTCGACAATGCTTCCAACCCTATTATTCTATGTTCTATAGAAAACATCCAGGCAGTCTCTTATATCCTGCAGGTGCTAATTTTTGTGGCATTCCAGGTTAAATCCTAAACTGACCCATGCAACCCAGGTACTTTTGGATGCCATCTGGGGATTCTAGAAGTGTTAGTACCGCTCTATAATGCCTTGGTAAGGCCACACTTGGAATACTGCATCCAATTTTGGTCACCACAATGTAAAAAAGATGTTGAGACTCTAGAAAAAGAGTGCAGAGAAGAGCAACAAAGATGATTAGAAGACTAGAGGTTAAAACGTATGAAGAACGGTTGCAGGAATTGGGTACGTCTAGTTTAATGAAGAGAAGGACGAGGGGGGATATGACAGCAGTGTTCCAGTATCTCAGGGGCTGCCCCAAAGAAGAGGGAGTCAAGCTATTCTCCAAAGCACCTGAAGGCAGGACAAGAAGCAACGGATGGAACTAATCAAGGAGAGAAGCAACCTAGAACTAAGGAGAAACTTTCTGACAGTGAGAACAATTAATCACTTGCCTTCAGAAGTTGTGGATGCTCCATCACTGGAGGTTTTTAAGAAGAGACTGGAGAGTCATTTGTCTGCAATGGTACAGGCTCTCCTGCTTGACCAAGGGGTTGGACTAGAAAACCTCCAGGATCCCTTCCTACTCTGTTATGCTGTTATTCTGTTAGAAGCAGCTGGTCCATCACATATGGAGAGCAACTAAGTTAAATGATGCAAGGACAGGCCACGTAGAACAATCATTCTTAAGTTGTATTCCACAGAACAATAGTGCTCCTCCTCAACCTGAGCAGGTCTTGTCAAACCACCATGAATGAAGACAGTTCTTCTCAAACATCACACTGAGACAACTAGGAAAAATTGAACGCCATTGAAGGAAAGCAAACAAGAGCTAGTAAGTGAAACGGCACTGAAACTCCGACTGTCTTTCCTTTCAAGATATGTACTGTATGTGTAAGCGGATTGTAACTACTCTGTATACAGGTCCTCCTTGACTTATGACCATGATGGAGCCTGAGGTTGTAAAATGAGTCATTGTGTGACCAATCGGATTTTATGACTTTTTTGCAGCAGTCGTTAAGCGAACCCATGGTTTACTAGAAGGTGGTTTTGCAGAAAAACGGAAGTAAACATTTGAAATGCAATCAGATGACTGCAAAGTCAAAACTTTGGAACTGGGTCTTAAGTATTTTAGGGGGGTCATCATAACTTCAAATGGTTTCTAAGCAACCAGCCAATAATAATAATAATAATAATAATAATAATAATAATAATAATAATAATAATAATAATAATAATAATAATAATAATAATAATAATAATAATAATAATAAAGTTGGAAGAGACCTTGAAGGTCATCTAGCCCAACCCCCTGCTCAGGCAGGAAACCCTATACCATTTTGGACAAATGGCTGTCCAGTCTCTTCTTAAAAACTTCCAGTGTTGGAGCATTCACCGCTTTTGGAGGCAGGTTGTTCCACTGGTTAATTGTTCTAACTGTCAGGAAGTTTCTCCTTAGTTCTAGGTTGCTTCTCTCCTTGATGAGTTTGCTTCTTGTCCTGCCTTGACTCTCTCTTCTTTGGGGCAACCCCTGAGATATTGGAACACTACTATCATGTCCCCCCTCATCCTTCTCTTCATTAAACTAGACATACCCAATTCCAGCAACCGTTCCTTGTATGTTTTAGCCTCCAGTCCCCTGATCATCTTTGTTGCTCTTCTCTGTACTCTTTCTAGAGTCTCCACATCTTTTTTACATCGTGGTGACCAAAACTGGATGCCGTATTCCAAGTGTGGCCTTACCAAGGCCTTGTAAAGTGACATTAACCCTTCACGTGATCTTGATTCTATCCCTCTGTTAATGCAGCCTAGCACTGTGTTGGCTTTTTTGGCAACTGCAGCACACGGCTGGCTCCTATTTAAGTGATTATCCACTAGGACTCCGAGATCCCTCTCACAGTTACTACTATTGAGCAAGATACCCCCTATACTATACCTGTACTTGAGGATGGCCTGTGATCAGTGCCAAGGATCAGAATACATTTTGTCTCATCTTTCATTAAACAAGACATGGACCCAAATAGGCCATCTACGCAAGCCTGCTCATCCCATTAAGATGTATAATTGATGTATTAAACACAAGGGGAAATGATGACGATTATCGTTTTATTTCTATGTCCTTATTTTTTTCTCCCCCACCCAAAAAATGTTCAACTTTATACGACGTTGCGAACTTAGAGGAAACATCGATTCAAAAGCAAACCCGACACCGCGATTTCAAAAAAGTATTGCGAACGGCTCTAATCGCATTTAAAAATCGTGGCCTATTCCGTCTGCAAACCGCCGTTGTACTTAATCAACGTCTCAGGTGAAATATTATACGCAATCTAGATGATTTATTTCCCAAACACGCTAAAGCAGGCTAATTTTGGGGTGCCTGACATTCAATGTTTCCGAAGAAATGATCGTACTACATCTGGTTCTTCGTTTATGTACTTGTGTACGTTCTGTTGCATGAGAACCGTTAAATATTTTATATTTAATCATGGCATATGAAATGTTTGCACATTAGATTGGGCATGAATAAAACATCAGCCCAATAATCATCGCTCATAGTTTTTGGAAACTATGTTCCGTGTCACCTGGGGTAAAAAAAAAATAAAAAAATGAAAGCTAGGTTTAATTTTTCTTCACTTTGATTGTAAGAATGTGTTTTCACTCCTGAAACGGTCCCTGTGTTTTTTATTATAAGATGATAAAGGAAATTCGGCGCGGAGGGGGGCGTTATTCTGATTATTGTTTTATAAGGAAGGGCCATTAAGGCAACCGAGCTGGTTACAATTTCTCCAAAAGAAAAGAGGCCAGGCATTTAAATACTGGAAGGAACTCATCTGCTAAGTGTGTGCATTTGCAGAAAATCAATGGGATGCAGTGGCTGCCAAAACTTTGCACCCGATTCCTCTTTCTGGACTGAAATCCACTTTGGAGAATGAGTAGGTTTGGGTAATAAAGAACCCTACTATTTGCGTATCATCCTTGATGTTTGCCTCTCTATTTATCGCCACGCCCCCCCCTTCAAACACACGCAGAATCCACAAGGCAGCCGGCACAAAATAATCTACAATTAGTCCTCCACTTCCAGCAGTTCATTTAGTGGCTGTTCGCAGTTACTGAAAAAAGGGACTTTATGACCGTCTATGGCAGTGTTTCTCAACCTTGACAACTTTACGATGTGTGGACTTCAACTCCCAGAATTCTCCAGCTAGCATTGCTAGCTGGAGAATTTTGGGAGTTGAAGTCCACACATCGTAAAGTTGCCAAGGTTGAGAAACACTGGTCTATGGAGACTCTCCGTCATCCAGGTCCTGGTTGTCCCAAAAGTGCTTTTTGGCAGGAGGCAACTGGACTTCCTTTGTTTTTCTTTGAAGACGTTTCGCTTCTCATCCAAGAAGCTTCTTCAGTTCTGACTGGATGGTGGGGAATGGAAGGATCTGGTCAAAGCTGAAGAAGCTTCTTGGATGAGAAGCAAAAGGTCTTCAAAGAAAAACAAGAAACTCCAGTGGTCTCCTGAAAAAAAACACCTTTGGGATAACCATGGCTTGGATGACTGAGAATCTCCACCGACATTTAGCCACACACTTTGGGATGAACACGCTTCGAAGGGTGCAGGAGCATGAGGAAACTAATGGATGGAAACTAATCAAGGAGAGAAGCAACCTAAAACTAAGGAGAAATTTCCAGACGATGAGGACAATTAATCAGTAGAACAACCTGCCTCCAGAAGTTGTGGGTGCTCCAACACCAAAGGCTTTTAAGAAGAGACTGGACAGCCATTTGTCTGAAATGGTATAGGTCAGAAGTAGGCAATCTTGGCTCTTTTATGACTCGTGGACTTCAACTCCCAGAGTGCCTGAGCCAGCATGGGGGTAACTTTGGCCCCTTCATGACTCGTGGACCTCAATTCCCAGAATTCCTGAGCCAGCCACACTGAGGGGAAAGGGAGAGGTTTCCAAGCTGAGCCAGGCTGGCTGAGGAATTCTGGGAGTTGAAGTCCACGAGTCATAAAAGAGCCAAGGTGGCCTACCCCTGGTATAGGTTCTCCTGCTTGAACAGGAGATTGGACTAGAAGATCTCCAAGGTCCCTCCCAACTCTGTTATTCTCTTTATAAATTTCATAGATGATGTATGCAGTATGTAAAAACCTGTAGCAGTTCATCTGCCCTGAATCTTCCACCCTGTAGATTCAAGAGAGGTCTCAATTTTTTTTAAAAAAAAATTGCCCAAGTGCCTGTCATATAATACACCCTCTGGAGATATTTGTAATCCTGTCAGCATTTTTCTGCCCTTTTTCTAACTGTACAAGATGGGTGTTTTTTTAAAGGCGCCTTCAAAATATTTGTCCACACCATAAATTTGCGTAACTCGTTTACCACTCTGACAGTTTGATTTGATTTTATTTTTTATTCTCATCTTCATGACACTCAATACATAATTTCTCCTTTGGAGACAGATTTAAGGGGTCATCAAGTTACCTGCGACATCTGAAGATCTTGTTCCTTGTCACTCACCAGTATCTGAGGCACTACCAGTGCTTCTACGAAGGCAGAAATTTCTGCCTCAGTTTTGTCTCCTGGCCTCTATTTAGATACAAACCAGCAGAAAGAAGTACTACAGGAAGTCCCCGACTTATAACCGTTCATTTAGTGACCGTTTGAAGTGGCAACAGCCCTGGAAAAGGGACTTACGACCGTTTTTCATACTTAAGATCGTTGCAGCAGCCCTGTGATCACATAAATCAAAATTTAGGCGCTGAACAACTGACTCGTATTTATGACGGTCGCAGAGTCCCAAGGTCACGTGATTCCCTTTTGCACAATCAAAGTCCATGAGGAAGCCAGATTCACTTAACAACTGTGTTACTAACAATTGTAGTGATGCCCTTAATAACTGTGGCAAGAAAGGTCGTAAAATGGGGGCAAAGCTCACGTTAACCAATGTCTCGCTTAGCAACACAAACGTTGGGCTCCGTTGTCGTCATAAGTCAAGGACTACCTATATCCCCCAACTACTTTTCTCCCTTCCTCTAACAAACACAATAACTTGGCTCACCTTGAGATTGCAAAGGCCTGATCCTGGTTCTTTCCAACATATGAAACAATCGAAAAAGACTAGACAGCAACTACTTACCCGCGTGATCACAAGCCTATCACCATGAAAACCACTTACACAACAATAACACACTTTACAGAACTAACTGGGTTTACTTACATTGAGTGAGGATGCCCGTCAGGGCGTTCTTGAAGTTCTCCTTGGCCTGGTCCATCTCTTGTTCGTGATTGGCTTTTTCGTTCATGAGCCGGCGGATGTGGCTGTTGGCCGATTGCACCATGGAGTAGAACTGGTTAGACGTGCGGCGGTTCACCTCCCCTCGTTCGATCCAGGTTAATAGCACTACTATGGCTTCGGAGAATTTGCTGTCATCTGGAACAAAAACCCATTCGAGAGAAGCTAAAATTATGGTCACGTTCTTTGTCTGCGAATGGATTCCAGCCCTTACGAATTGTCCCGTTAACAATATTTATGACGTATCTTCGACTCGGTTTGGCTTCGCACTCCTAATATAAGCCTTTATAAATTGCTCTCTGAAGCACTGATTATCACGAGTGCCGGCAATGTTGTGGCTTGAATTTTCATTCACTCCTTATGCTGTCATTGCCGTGTGAAGTAGGTTCACTCTGGGAATAATTAAACGCGAAGTATTTTTTAAGATTCCACCCAACTCGAGTCAAAAGAAGACAAAGCTTTTTTTCAGCTCCGCAGTTCATCTTTCCAATAGGGTCCTTGAGTGTGCAACTGTTTTACAAGCACCCCTGCAAACACGAGTGATTCCAGATGAGAGCTTTCTATCAATATCACGCTGCGGTGAGATCCGTGTGAAATAGAAAATATGTTGTGTTGGTGTATAAAACTCCCTGATTTCCATGGGAAAGAAAGATGAGATGTAAAAATATTATTTTTCTCTCTCCTTAATGGTGGATCCTCAAACATAAGCCAGAGTTACATCTATGAATCAATCATTAGGAATGATTCCGAGATGTAACTCTGTGTCAACATCCAGCTCGAGAATCTAAATAAAACTCCAGATTAATTTCGTTTCTGAAAATCTTACTGTTTATTGAATACACTGCTTGGTTATATCAAAACAAAACTAACTCTGAGGTTCCCACATCAATTTATAGACCAGTGGTGGTGAATCTATGGCACGTGTGCCAGAGGCGGCACCCAGAGCTCTCTCTGTGGGCACGTGCACCATTGCCCCAGCCCCACCTCCCCCTGTGGCCCCCTCCTCACCAGCATCTCCCCTGGAGGAGAGCGCCCCCAGGTGCAGCCCACGCAGAGCAGCGCAGCCGACATGGCAGCTGGGCAGCAGGGACAAGACTCCATCCTCATGCCCCATCATACACAAATGATGCTGCGGGGCGCAGGCAGAGGGTGTGGCTGCATGGCACTGCAGGGCCGCTTGGGTGATTGACGGTGGGCCGTGGAGGTGGTGGGTGGCCCTGTGGGAGGGGGCAGGGCAGTTTTTTCGGCACTCAGTCTCTAAAAGGTTCACCATCACTGTCATAGACTTAAACAATAGTTTTCCCAGGCAGCCCCCAACGTTTTACGTAATCCATATCAACGACTCCACTTTGTTATGGGAACTGTCTGCTTCAAATCCACACCTGTTCTGGTGTCCTTGACAAGACTTCAGGCTCCCACAGTCTGCAGCTGAATTGAAGAAGTTTTGTTCCTCCATTTACCCATTGGACAGTAACACCTCCCCCACTTAATTTAAAGGCAAGTTGAAATGCAGAAACACGTAGCTGCCAAAGTTTCACCCTTGACACTCTGGCTTAAGTTTGAGGATAGACCATTAAAGTGAGATTGACCCTTACTCTGACTGAACTAAAGAAGCCTCTTAGATGAGAAGCAAAACATCTTCAAGGGAAAAAAAACCAAGAAAGTCCAGTTGCCTTTTGTAAAGCACCTTTGGGACAACCATGACCTGGATGATTGAGAATCACCATAAACCCTCTGAATCAATCTCACATGTCTAAGAAAGACTGAAAAAAACTCACAAAGGCGTCAACTGTCTGGGGAAGGGATCCTTGTGGACCAGCAGCATAATCTCCAGGACTTTTGAGGAGATCAAGGGCTCCATCCCAACATCAACTCTTTCATTCCATCTGGGTCTTCTCCTCACCTTACACCCCATTGACCTCCATGCCAGAAACTTCCTTAAACTCTGGATTTAGCATTTACTATTGTAATGAATACTATTTACTATTCATTACTGGTGGAGAGACAGATGTGATTGCAAGCAAGTAGACCCAATGATGTTTTCATATTCCAAAAGCACAACAACAACATGTGACCTGAGCACAAATAAGAGTCTGCCTCTGTAAACTCGCGGAGTTTATGGAGTTCCTTAGTCAAAGCTGCTCCATCCTGCCAGGGGGTTACTCAGCAGTCTGCATATTAACAACTGACTCGTCCATCTGAGGTTCTTATTCCCCTTTGACTTCTGTTCTTTACATATCCCAGTCCAGCAAAAGGCTGAGCCCAGTTCCAGATGAAGCAACACAGGAGGATATTTGTAGCCCAGGGGTCCTTGGGACTCTCTAAACTTGGTCAGTTTCTTGAAAATGTTTCATTACCCAACTAGGGAACATCATCAGCACTACAAGGGGGCAGTGATAGCAGAGTGGTGGCGGTGGTAGTGGAGGAGGAGGAGGAAGAGGAGGAGAACTGTGGGATCCTTGGTACTCCCTGAGCTTTGTTGCTTTCTTGCAGACATTTCATTACCCAACCAGGGAACATCATCAACACTACAAGGGGGCAGTGATAGCAGAGCAGTGGAGGTGGTAGTGGAGGAGGAGGAGGAAGAAGAAGAGGAAGAGGAAGAGGAGGAGAACTGTGGGATCTTTGGTGCTCTCTGAGCTTTGTTGCTTTCTTGCAGACATTTCATTACCCAACTAGGGAACATCATCAGCACTACAAGGGGGCAATTCTTGCAGAGTAGTGGTGGTGGTAATGGAGGAGGAGGAGGAGGAGGAGGAGAAGGAGGAGAACTGTGGCATCCTTGTGCTCTCTGTGTCAACAGTCCAACAATTGAGGCCCAGCAGGCATTACTTTATTGAGTACAGCATCTGAGAACTGAAGAAGTGAAACCAATTCTGAGGTTTCCCATGTGAAAGCATGCTTAGTTAAACACTGGATTCCCACTTCCCCACCCACCAGGCGTTCACATTGTCCAATAGTAATATTTCTTTTTGTTATGGGAACAGCTCATTTCTCCATTGACCACCTGCGGCAGTGACCTTGGGTTGTTGCAGGCTCTCATGGTCCATGAACGGCTCCTTGGCATTCCATTCCCTTCCCTCTCCTTTTTTCTTAAGGCAAGATAATGAAGCTAATAGCCATTGTTTCCTTGCAGACCATTCATTATCCAAACTAGGCAACATCATCTAATACTGATAGCATTACCTAGTTTGGTAATGAAACGTTTGCAAGAAAACCACCAAGCTCAGAGAGCACCAAGGACCGCACAGATCAAGCATTCATTCAAGTTGAGAAGCCTCCTAGAATATGAACCCTTTAATTTTTTTTCCTGAGAAATTTGCACACTTAATCAATACGCTGCATTTGTCCTATGGAAAGGTTAAATGGTTGCAAAATGTTTGAAAGAATAAGGTGATCAACCTCTGGATGCTGGAATCCATTTTTGTGGATGAGTCACTGCAAGGGCTGGTCTTATGACAAGGAGAAAGTAAACAATGCTATTTATGAAGATTTGTCCACAAGGTTCTGTGTGAAGAAAGCTGTGCTTCTTCAATCAACGCGTTTTATGAACATCCAGACTGAAGGATGCACCTCAAAAGAGGCTGTTTTTGATTTCCATCATTGCCGAGGCAAATTAAATAAATCAAAGCCGCCATTGGCAAAAAATAAAATTATCAGAAAGCACTTTTAATCTTGATTACTCCACTGAAGATGTAAACATCTGCAACTCTCTCAGCACCTCTAATGGAACTTTCATTTACAACATGATTTTGTTGCATCGGGAAATCTCGAATCATTTTGCAGGTAAGAACAGAACTGGCCGTTATAAAATTGCAACTCTCTTAGCTTTCCGTTCAGGCACAATGTTTGTTACAGAAAGAGTACAGAGAAGAGCAACAAAAATGATCAGGGGACTGGAGGCTAAAACATATAAGGAACGGTTGCTGGAATTGGGGATGTCTAGTTTAATGAAGAGAAGGACGAGGGGGGACAGGATAGCCTCCTGCAAAAAGCACCTCTGGGGCAACCAGGACTTGGATGACTTGAGAATCTCCATAGATACAAGAAGGAAGCTTGAAAGTCCCCCCAAAATTAAATGAAGACTTTGAACCTGCGTTCTCCTTCTGTCAGTCAACAGGAAGCGGAAACCAATTGCTTTGGAACAGGGCTTTTCAACCAGTGGTACGGGTACCACCTGTGGTACATTGGCACCTGGCAGGTGTACGCGACCATCCTAGAAAAGTGGTAGTGGGGGAGGGGAATGAGCTGAACCGGTGGCAGCACCGCACAAGCCTGAGCGAGAGATGGCTGGAGCTGCAGGGCTGTCTGGGGTCAGCGGAAGCGCCAGGATCAGCGCTTCTTCAGGGTGTCAGGGCTCAGTGGAAGTGCCAGGATCAGCACCAGGCTCCAGCTGGAGCTCGGCGCTGATCCTGGCGCTTCTGCTGAGTCCAGAAGAAGCACCGATCAGCTGGAATGTTGCAGCATCTCCAGGGTCTTGTGATTTACATTCAGATGCTTGGCAACTGATTCATATTTACGACGGTCACAGTGTCCCAGGGTCATGTGAAGTGATCAAAACCTGTTGCAACCACCCAGCAGACGGGGGGAATAAAAACCACCCCCCCACCCCACCCCCACTGCCAATCCTCAACAGAAATGCTCACAACAATGAAAACCTCGGGCAGGCAGGCAGGCAGGCAGGTGTCTTGCTCGGCTGGGGCTTGGGGGGCACTTTTTTCAGTGCCATTGTAACTTCAAACAGTCACTAAACGAACTATTGTAAATCGAGGACTACCTGTACTTTATCACTTTTTCCCTTTTGGGGGGGGTGTCATCAGGTTTTTGACCCCTTGCTAGGCGACTGGTGGTACTCGGATGTTGCCATATCCTAAAAGTGGTACAATGAGTGAAAAAGTTAAAAAGCCCTGCTTTGGAAGACTAGCAGGTGGGGAATATGAAATGCAATCAGTAGAAAAAGGCATGGCTAAGAATCTAAAATGTATCATTTCAACCCGGCACTGGATTTAAGTTATGAGACTCCCCCTTGATCATGAGAGGCCTTGATGTATTTTTAAAACAAGTTGCCATGGATGTAAATGAAAAAGCCGAGTTCCTTGGTACAGCGCCTCTACGAAATCTTTAGAGAAAAGCGTCACATCCCCTTAATTAAACAAAAGTTTTTAAAACTTTGTTAAAGGCATGCTGGGAAATGAGCCCACTGCATTTCTGTAAAATACTATATTTAATTCTGGATGGAGATGAAAATTATTTAAAAATGAAAAAGTGTGAAGATTCTTGAGGGAGGGAGGGAGATGCAATCCCTGACAGGGAGAACAATTAACCTGTGGAACTGCTTGCCTCCAGGAATTGTGGGCGTTCCATCGCTCCAGGTTTTTAAGAAGAGACTGGACAGTCACTTGTCTGGGATGGTAGAATTAGTCCTCAATTTACAACCCATTCATTTAGTAACCATTCAAAGTTACAACAGCACTGAAAAAAAATGACGTATGTCCGTTTTTCACACTTACGACCGTTGCAGCCACGTGATCAACATTCAGACTCTTGGCAACTGGCATGTACTTATGACAGTTTCAGTGTCCCAGGGGTCATGTGATCCCCTTTTGCAACCTTCTGACAAGAAAAGTCAATAAGGAAACCAGATTCATTTAATAACCAGGTTACTAACTTAACAATCGCCGTGATTCGTTTAACCGCTGTGGCAAGAAAAGTCATAAGACAGGGACAAACTCATTCAACTGTCTTGCTTAACAACAGAAAGTTTGGGTTCAATTGTGGTCAAAAGTCGAGGGCTACATGTTTATAAGATCTCCTGCCTCGGGCAAGGGGTTGGACAAAAAGAAATCCAAGATCCCTTCTGTCATGGTTCCGACAGATGAAACTCTTCAGAAGAACTTTGAGGCATTGTTTACCTTAAAGAATCTTCATTTTGAGTAGCATAACTTCGGCACTGCATAATCGAAGCCAAAAACTGAATTCCCCTCCCCTGAGCCCGTAGTATCACAGCACAATTCCCTCCTCCAATTAACAGTCATAATTCACATTCCCCAATTAGCTTGAAGCGCGGGCTTCCTCTCCAGTTCTCCAGCCCACCAATTCCTTATCAGCTCTGGTTACAATAACCTTGATTCTCACGCTAAGTTTAGTGTTGTTATGTCTAGCTGGACTCTCGTTCACATCCCCCTCCCAGCATCATCTAAATCTAAAAGCGAAAGGAAAAAGATGGCTACATTTCCATCTCTTGTCAATGCAAAAAACATCCGATGTTCGCAGCGTTGACATCTTCCATTGCTACGACTCTATTTCTATTTAACGGGTGATATACAACCAGTTAAACGCAGCGTGAATTGAAGCCCAGCGTACGAGGCTGCCGACAGAATCCCAGCGTCACCGCAGATCAAAATAGTGAGGTGCAGAATCGAAATCCCACAAGAATTCTCAGTTGACTGAAAACACAAACGCCCCTTCCTCGCTGGGCGAGCGCACAATATTTGCGGTCTGCGGTCGCAGGCTTCAACTGTTACAAAATCTGCGAAGGACGCGTAAGGGTGAGATTGCGGAAATCGGTGACGGATCGCTTTCTCTCTGCCGAGTCCTGTACACGGAGTGGCAAATTGGATTTCATACCTCCTCAATGTGTAAAAAAAACTCCAATAACATTTAAGGAGAAGGAAATAACTGGGATATTTTGAAATGTATCGTCAAAAGTGCAGAAAGAGGCAAAACGCCTTTTCGGATCACTCATAGCCAAACAGCAGCTATTGTTATACAAGAAAAGAGACACATTTCATTAAATATTACTAAAAAATTAAAAAAAAATTACTGCCCGGTAACAAGCTTGCAGTGTTAGTGATGTTTTGACATCAAATGGAATCGGAAAGTGTTGTGTTATCTTTCAACTTGAGGGCTCCTTGATGCTCTCTGAGCTTGTTTGTTTTCTTGCAGACGTTTCATTACCCAACTAGGTAGCATCATCAGGTTCTTGGGTTGGGCTGTTTACTAATGGCTCTATGGCAGTTTCTTGATTGGGGTATTGCTTACTTACGGACAGGCAAGACACCAGGATATAAACTGACAGCAAACCGCAGTCCCTACTAGAACTGTTGATGTTATCTAGTTGGGTAATGAAACGTCTGCAAGAAAACCACCAAGCTCAGAGAGCACCAAGGAGCCCACAGTTTCCATCCTCTCCTCCTCCTCCTCCTCCTCCTCCTCCTCCTCCTCCTCCTCCTCCTCCTCCTCCTATCCACAAGCCCTACTCCCTTCTAGCACTGATGATGTTACCTAGTTTGGGTAATGAAACATCTGCAAGAAAACCACCAAGCTCAGACAGCACCAAGGACCACGCAACCCTCTTCCTCCTCCTCCTCCTCCTCCTCCTCCTCCTCCTCCTCTTCCTCCTCTGCCTCCTCTTCTCCACAAATCCCACTCCCTTCTAGCACTGATGATGTTATTTAGTTGGGTCATGAAATGTCTGCAAGAAAACCACGTAGCTCGGAGAGTATCCCCATAGTCGTCATAGTCATCGTCCTCCTCCTCCTCCTCCTCCTCCTCCCTGCAAACCCTATTCCATTCCACCACTAATGTTACTTAGTTGGGTCATGAAATGTCTGCAAGAAAACCACGTAGCTCGGAGAGCACTAAGGACCCCATAGTCATCCTCCTCCTCCTCCACCACCACCACCACCACCTCCTCCTCCTCCTCCTCCTCCTCCTCCTCCTCCTCCTCCCCTTCTTCTTCTCTGCAAACCCTCCTGCCTTCTAGCACTGATGATATTCCCTAGTCATGAGGCATCTGCAAGAAAAACCACCCAGCTCAGAGAGCACCAAGGACCCCACAGTTCTCACACCCCCTCCTCCTCCTTCCCTTCTCCTCCTTCTCTTCCTCTTCCTCCTCCTCCTCCAAACCCATTCCCTTCTAGCACTGATGATGTTCCCTAGTTGGGTCATGAAACGCCTGCAAGAAAACATCCAAGCTCAGAGAGCACCAAAGGCCCCTCCTCATTTCAACCCTGAGCTGCAAATGTTCTCCTTCGTTGGTACCTTTCAGTTTTTCAGCCAGCAGGGAGGCCTCGTGTTCCGAGTAATGCATTATGACGGGAGGCGAAGGCGGACGTATCCGGTCTTCTTCCATCTTGCGACGGTGGCGTTCTTCCCGCGCCAGCATCCTCTGCTTGCACTCCCACTCATAGAAGTCATCCCTGGCCTGAGCAAAATCGACGTGGAGCCGGCCGGAGTCTTTCTTATCCGTGCTCGATCCTAATCGCATGCGGTAACCTGAGAACGAGAAACCCCCAAAATTAAAATTTTTTAAAACAAAATAGAGCGGTTCTTTCTACTTCTGCGAAGGTGGTTATTTTAATCAGGTTTTTTCCCCTTATTATTATTCCATAAGTTATCAAGTGGATAAACAGATGATTACGCCTGCTGTTCCCGTGAAGCGTAACCGGACATGTGTGCATAGACTTGTCTTCTAAAAAATATTACAGTAGTCCTTGACTTACAACTGTTCCTTCCAAGTAAAACAGCCTTGGAAAAAAAGTGATTGATGGCCGGTTTGCACATTTAAGACTGCCACAGCCTCCCCAGGGTCATGTGATTTAAAGTCAGGGGCTTGGAAACTGGCATGTACTTAGGATGGTTGCAGCATCTCTGGGGCATGTGATCACCATGATTATGATCATGATTGATCCCTTGTTGCTTGTATGCACATGAGAGTGTATGCACTGAAGACAAATTCCTTGTGTGTCCAATCACTCTTGGCCAATCAAGAATATTCTATTCTGTTCTGTTCTGTCCTATTCTATATTTTATTCTATTCTATTCTATATTCTATTCTTATTTTAATTCTACTCTATTCTATTCTACTCTATATTCTATTCTATTCTATTCTATTCTATTCTATTCTATTCTATTCTATTCTATTCTATTCTATTCTATATTCTGTTCTTATTTTAATTCTACTCTATATTCTATATTCTATTTTATTCTATTGTATTCTATTCTATTCTTATTTTAATTCTACTCTATACTCTATATTCTATTCTATTCTATTCTATTCTTATTTTAATTCTACTCTATACTCTATGTTCTATTCTATTCTTTTCAATTTTATTCTATTCTATTCTTATTTTAATTCTATAC
>NW_015386413.1:2398958-2404941 GCF_001527695.2 Protobothrops mucrosquamatus
AAACAATGCCGGCTGGCGACCCCCAGGGGGAGGGCCTTCTCTGTGGGTGCCCCCACCCTCTGGAACGAACTACCCCCCGAGATCCGGATGATTCCGGATCTCCTTACTTTCCGCCGCGCCCTCAAGACATGGCTTTTCCAGCAAGCGAGCCTGACCTAGGGAGGATTTTATTTAGGGATGTTTTTAAGTATAATTTTAACTGGAATACAGCTTCTAATATTTGGTTTTTAATTTGGTTTTATAGGGGTTTTTATCTTTGTATTTTACATTTGTATCTGTTTTAATATGCTGTGCACCGCCCTGAGTCCTGCGGGAGAAGGGCGGTATATAAATTAAATTATTATTATTATTATTATATTCTATTCTATTATATTCTATATTCTATTCTGTTCTGTTCTGTTCTATTCTATATTCTATTCTATTCTATATTCTATTCTTATTTTAATTCTACTCTACTCTACTCCACTCCACTCCACTCCACTCTACTCTATTCTACTCTATTCCGTTCCATTCCATATTTTCTATTCTGTTCCACTCCATCCCATCCCATCCCATTCAATTCCATTCCATTCTATTCTGTTCTGTTGTTCTGTTCTGTTTCTATTCTATTCTATTCTATTCTATTCTATTCTATTCTATTCTATTCTATTCTATTCTATTCCTAATTCCATTCCATTCCATATTTTCTATTCTATTCTATTCTATTCTATTCTATTCTATTCTATTCTATTCTATTCTATTCTATTCTATTCTATTCTATTCTAATTCCATTCCATTCCATATTTTCTATTCTATTCTATTCTATTCTATTCTATTCTATTCTATTCTATTCTATTCTATTCTATTCTATTCTATTCCATTCCATTCCATTCCATATTTTCTATTCTATTCTATTCTATTCTATTCTATTCTATTCTATTCTATTCTATTCCATTCCATTCCATTCCATTCCATTCCATTCCATTCTATATTCTATTCTATTCTATTCTATTCTATTCTATTCTATTCTATTCTATTCTATTCTATTCTATTGTGATCTTCTGACAAGCTAAGTCAATGGGGAAGCCAGAGTCACTTAACAACCGTGTTACTAACTTCACAGCTTCAATGATTCACTTAACAATTGTGGCAAGAAAGTGGGACAAAACTCACTTAACAAAGGTCTCACTTAGCAATGGAAATTTTGGGCTCAATTGTAGTCGTAAGTTGAAGACTACCTGTATGCCTTTTCAGTTGACCTGTAAGAAAAACCAACTTCAGTGTCTTAGACTGAACTGCACAAAGTTTGCATGTCGTGGTAAGAAAATGCTATGGTAGTTCAATTCTTAAGTAAGGAAATATACAATCTGGGCATTTGGGAAAGTGTAAATATGATATCTCTCAGCTTTCACCTTACGATGAAAACACAACAGGACCAGATTTTGCATCTTGACGCGTGCAGAAAATAGATTTCCATAGTCAGCTCTGTCCTATATATAGTTCATCCAGATTTATTTATTCTTTATTCATCCATTTCCTTTAACAGACTAATCTTGAATGGAGAGAGAGAGAGAGAGAGAGAGAGAGAGAGAGAGAGAGAGAGAGAGAAGAGAGAGAGAGAAGAGAGAAAAGAGAAAGAGAGAGAGAGGAGAGAAAAGAGAAAGAGAGAGACAGAAAAGAAAGAGAGAGGAGAGAAAAGAGAAAGAGAGACAGAAAAGAGAAAGAGAGAGAGAGAAGATAGAGGAGAGAGAGAGACAGAAAAGAGAAAGAGAGAGAGAAGAGAGAGAAGAGAAAGAGAGAGACAGAAGAGAAATAGAGGGACACAGAAGAGAAAGAAAGAGAGGAGAGAGAAAAGAGAGAGAGAGAAGAGAAAGAGACAGGAGAGAAAGAGAGAGAAAGAGAAGAGAAAGAAAGAGAGAAGAGAGAGAGAAGAGAGAGAGAAAAGAGAGAGAGAAGAGAAAGACAGAAAGAGAGAGACAGAAGAGAAACAGAGGGACAGACAGAAGAGAAAGAAAGAAAGAAGAGAAAGAGAGAGAAGAGAGAGAAAAGAGAGAGAGAGAGAAAAGAAAGAGAGAGACAGAAGAGAAAGAGAGAGAAAGAGAGAAGAGAAAGAGAAATGAGAGAGAGAAAGAATTGAAATCTAATAAGATCAGATATAAGAAAGAACTTGTTTTCTAGCAAGGCCATTGGTTGATATATCTTTAATCTTCCTATATCAGCACAAACTGGTGGATCTTAAAGCACTTGCAAAGACAGTTTTGCATACTTTCAGAAAAGCTAAACTGGATTCAGATCTGAGCTAATAAGAATAATGTGTAAGCAACACCTTCGTTTCTAACTGTCATCAAACATGACCATCCACAACTTCGCCTGTTTTGTTTTTGTCAAACTAACAAAAGCAGCTTCACAACCTCACAACCTCGTGATGCACGCTCCACACCTTTGGGGCATGTGTGCCATGTCACAAACCCTGGCTTACATCCCAAAGGGGCTTTTCCCAAAAGATAGCTGGACTTTCTTGTTGTTTTATTTTATTTTTCTCCCTTGAAAACATTTCACTTCTCATTGCAAGAAGCTTCTTCAGAACTGGTGCTTCAGAACTGAAGAAGCTTCTTGGAAGAGAGGCGAAATGTCTTCAAGGGTGAAACCAAGAAAATCCAGCTGGTCTTTTGGAAAACGCACTTTGGGGCCAAACCATGACCTGGATGATGGAGTATCTCCACAGACAGTGGGCTGACCTCACAACAGCACAATGTCAGACTGACTTCTTTAGCATGACATGATATCCCATCCCACCCTACCGCTGCTACAAGCAAGCAAAACCTCTGCAGAATGTTTCCATCACCACGCGCGATGGATTTATCCATCAAATGCCCCCGTTTATGAAGAGCGACACCTTCAGTGTAGCCACAATGGCTAGTTATGACAAATCAGAAAAAGTTTATAGAAGTTTTGGAGGCTGGCCTTCTCTTTGATTGCACAAAGGGGATCTAGGAATGCGTAGCTGGGACTTGACAAGAATTAAAGGGAGACTAGTATAGCTATTTCGAGCTATTTAGCTCTCAGCTAGCCCAGTGGTGGCAAACCTATGGCACGGGTGCCAGAGGCGGCACTCAGAGCCCTCTCTGTGGGAACGCGCACCGTCGCCCCAGTCCTAGGCCTTCAGCTGGGTTTTATAAAACCTTTTCACTTTAGGCCTCCGCCGCCGTGTGCAAAAAAAAAAAAAAAGGTTCAATCAGTCAATTTCAACTTCTCGCGGGGAAAAAAAAGTTCTTGCAAAGTTGGAATTGATTGATTGAACTTTTTAGTCCCACCCAGTCTGCCGTTACCACCGCAGCCACGCCCACCCAATTGGCCACACCCAGCCAATGGGCCACACCCAGCCAATGGGCCACACCCAGCCAATGGGCTACACCCAGCCAATGGGTTACACCCACCCGGCACTCGACGATGCATAAGTGGGTTTTGGGTTGCAGTTTGGGCACTCAGTTTCTAAAAGGTTCACCATCACTGAGCTAGCCATACCCTTCTGAGATTCGAACCCAAGCCGCTTGCATGTTAGGCAGCTGCATTAACCTCTAGGCCACGGGTTCTCCTCACTTTTGTCAGCTGTACCAGGGAGGAGAGATTAAGTGTTTTCAGGTGAAACCGGTCTAACAGAGCACCTGGTCTATCCAAATATGGGACGGAGCAATCTGCTATTGCTTTCGCCTTTCAGCTCCAGTCTAGGAGCTTTTTATAGGCAGAAGCTACTGTGACAAACTATTTCTGGGTTAAATTTAGATTTCGCCGAGAAAGAATTAAAGGGAGACTAGTATAGCTATTTCGAGCTATTTAGCTCTCATCAGCTAGCCATACCCATATATAAGGTCATAAGTGTGAAAAATGGTCATGACTTTGAACAGTCACTAAATGTAAGCCGAGGACTATCCGTAGACAGGATTGGTGCTAGCATGACCTTCCTAGGACCGGCTTAACTTATTCCAACAAGTGCGTTGTCGTTTAGCGTAAGCCGAAAGTGGCAACCAGGCGGTAGCCTTTGTGTGTCACCACAACTGTAAGTGCAGTCAATTATATCTTCTCTTTTTTTTAATGTCTCTTGCCTATTACGAGCCTGGGAAATTACCCTCTTGCTTTGCCATTTCAGAACCATTTTATGTTTGAAAATGTAATAAAGATCATCGTGGAAAAACAATAATTCAGCGGAATTAAAGCAAGCCATCTCTGTGGCTGACAGCTGCCCGTCTGCCAAGCGAGAAGATAGTCAGGGATTGAATTCCGCTAGTAAAATGTCATCAAAATCCAGCTTGAGAGGTTGCAAAGCAATTTTCCTCTCCTTGCTTGGCTGAAGCCATTTGCAGCGAGGGTTTGCTTACATGCAGTGGGGGGGGGGGGCAGGCGATTCCTGCTTTCTGTCTGAAAAGTGGGGCTCTCTGGGCCTGTGGAATGGATTGAGTGGTAGGAGAGACTGGGATGCAGAAGAAATGTAATTTAAGATTTTCTGTATTAGCCTCTTTGAAGATAGGATTCAAGACGGTTAGTATCAAGAGTGAAAATTTGGCAGCTAAGTGCCTCTCCATTTTCATCTTGCCGTTAGAGTAAGGAGAGGGGGGAGAGAGAGTAGAGTAGAGTAGAGTAGAGTAGAGTAGAGTAGAGTAGAGTAGAATAGAATAGAATAGAATAGAATAGAATAGAATAGAATAGAATAGAATAGACAGATTGTAGACTAGTCTAGACTAGACTAGAATATAATAAAATAGAACAGTTTAAAATGGAATGGAGTAGAGCATAGAATAGAATAGAATAGAATAGAATAGAATAGAATAGAATAGAATAGAATAGAATAGAGTAGAGTAGAGTAGAGTAGAGTAGAGTAGAAAAGAATAGAGTAGAGTAGAGTAGAGTAGAGTAGAATAGAATAGAATAGAATAGAATAGAATAGAATAGAATAGAATAGAATAGAATAGAATGTAGACTAGACTAGACTAGACTAGACTAGACTAGACTAGACTAGTAGAGGAGAGGAGAGGAGAGGAGAGGAGAAGAGAAGAGAAGAGAAGAGAAGAGAAGAGAAGAGAAGAGAAGAGAAGAGAAGAGAAGAGAAGAGAAGAGAAGAGAAGAGAATATTGAATAGAATAGAATATTGAATAGAATAGAATATTGAATAGAATAGAATATTGAATAGAATAGAATAGAATATTGAATAGAATAGAATATTGAATAGCATAGAATATTGAATAGCACAGGCAAATAAATCTATTTGCTTAACTAGCTGGAAACCTAGTTGGTAGTTAAAGTGATATACAAAATCAGCCTATAGCTATCATTCATGACAGAGGGGTATATTAGAATAGCATAAGCAAATAAATCTATTTGCTGTCCACACAGCTACGGTACATTTCAAATGACCGAGTTAGAGATGTTCTACTAACTAGTGACAGGGAAGGCAGAAGCTCCATCCCAGCATGCAAAGTGCAGATAAAATGCTGCAAAGCTCTTGGCGGAGGCAAAGAAAGAATGGAGGCTACGCGCTTGCAATCCCCTTCTCCAAGGTCGAGAGAGAGAAAGCTCCGCTGACAGAGAGATATATATATATAGGTAATAGAAAAGGGAATATCACACAATACAAATGAAGGGCCAAGGAGGAGACTTATGGGAGGAGGTGATAAATACCAGAAAGGTAAATGGCTTTATCAACCATGAATTCTTCCGAAAAACGGATGTGGCAAAAGTTCTTCTTGCTTTTCCGGATGGCTGTGATGTCCCCGCACTGTTCGAAGACTTCCTGGATTATTTCGTCGCTCGCATTTTCGGGCAATCCTCCGACAAACACAGTTTTGCATCCCGGGGGTCTCTCCCTTGTCGAAGGGGGCGGAAGATCTAAGACGAAAGGGAATATCGCGCAGATTACCGGAGAGTCCAGATCTCCTTGCCGAAGCCTCCAGATCAGTGGTTCTCAACCTTTTTAATGCCGTGACCCCAACCGGTCGTAAGTCGAGGACTA
>NW_015386413.1:2405041-2429377 GCF_001527695.2 Protobothrops mucrosquamatus
CTAAACCGGTCGTAAGTCGAGGACTAAACCGGTCGTAAGTTGAGGACTACCCAACCGGTCGTAAGTCGAGGACTTTCCCTGCCCGGGAGCGCCGCGCATGCGTGGTTCCGCCCCCTGCGCCGGCCGAGGCGTAGCTGGCAAGCGGCAGAGACGGAGCAGGCCGACCACCAGCTGGCCCAGCCCAAGGGAGGTAAGGCACTCGCCGGAAAAGGGGGAAAAAATGGCGGACAAAAAAATGGTGGACAAAAAAAATGGCGGACAGCCTTGCTTGGCGACCCCCGTGAAATGGTCGATCGACCCCAAATGGGGTCCCGACCCACAGGTTGAGAACCACTGCTCCAAATCGATCCATGCTTCACTCAACACCAACATCCAGCACAGTGGGAAAGAATCTGCCCCGGAGCTATTCTGCATCTCTTGGTTAACTTAAGGCTGTTTTTGCTGGAGTAATTTAGCCCATCGCTAAAGGGCGACTCACACATCCTTACCTCTATCACTGTCTTAGGCCTAAAGATGTAGTAGGGCTGTCTGGCTATTATCCTTCTCATCGACCCCTTCTTCTCGTTTCCCACCTTTTCCCATCTTCTCATCTTTCCGACTACCTTCTCCTATGGGCCTTGTGATTTGTCACTTGTTGCTTGTATCTTAGGATTAATGATTGTAACTATGATTTATGACCTATGACCTATCACTCTGTGGTTTATAGGTATACTGAGAGCTTATGCACCGGAGACAAATTCCTTCTGTGTCCAATCACACTTGGCCAATAAAAAATATTCTATTCTGTTCTATTGTATTCTATTCTATTCTATTCTATTCTATTCTAGTCTAGTCTAGTCTAGTCTAGTCTAGTCTAGTCTATTCTAATTCTATTCTATCATATCCCATCCCATCCCATCCCATCCCATCCCATCTTATTCTATTCTATTCTATTCTATTCTATTCTATTCTATTCTATTCTATTCTATTCTATTCTATTCTATTCTATTCTATATTGTCTTCTATTCTGCATTCTCTTCTCTTCCATTCCATTCCATTCCATTCCATTCCATTCCATTCCATTCCATTCCATTCTATTCTATTCTATTCTATTCTATTCTATTCCATTCCATTCCATTCCATTCCATCCCATCCCATCCCATCCCATCCTATCCCATCCCATCCCATCCCATCCTATTCTATTCTATATTGTCTTCTATTCTGCATTCTCTTCTCTTCCATTCCATTCCATTCCATTCCATTCCATTCCATTCCATTCCATTCCATTCCATTCCATTCTATTCTATTCTATTCTATTCTACATTCTATTCTACTCTACTCTACTCTATTCTACATTCTATTCTATTCTGCTTTCTATTCTGATCTATCCCATCCCATCCCTCCCATTCCATTCCATTCCATTCCATTC
Source organism: Protobothrops mucrosquamatus (assembly GCF_001527695.2). Classification (NCBI taxonomy): domain Eukaryota; kingdom Metazoa; phylum Chordata; class Lepidosauria; order Squamata; family Viperidae; genus Protobothrops; species Protobothrops mucrosquamatus. Next base: position 2,406,450 of record NW_015386413.1, read on the forward strand.
CATTCCATTCTATTCTATTCTATTCTATTCTGCATTCCCTTCCATTCCCTTTCCTCCCAACCCATCCCATTATTCTATTCATTTTAGGACTTCCAAAGGTGACAAGGCAGCACTATTGATAATACGGTTTCAGTAAGTAATACTAAAGAAAGGACGTGATACCAGAGTTGGTTGATTGGTTTATTCATGTCAGAAGCACCACAATTAAAATAAGGCATGCTACCGGACATAAATTTAAAAATATAAAATGCAAGATTAAATTAGGCACCAAGTAAACAGACCTTGCCCAGAAACTAGCAACATTTATTGCATTCTATCTTTTTGCTGGGAGGTCCTGAAGTTACCCCCAAAGTTGGTAACGTGAGATTAACATTAGTGATACTAAAAGCAGACCTGAGGAATGTTCTCTTGATTGGCCAGCCACCTACCATGGGCATAGAACAACAGCGTTGGAAGGGACCTTGGAGGTCTTCTAGTCCAACCCCCTGCTCAAGCAGGAGACCCTATACATTCTCTTGCTACGTTAAAATTGCAAGATCCTTTCCCCCTGTCATTAGGTGGTTAGGCGATACGTCAATCAACTATCAAAAAGCTTCTGCACCCGCCTAGTAGTTTCAGCCCTCGTTAAGCTAACTTGTTTAGCTAACCAGGTTTACTTACTTGGGTTTGGAGGGAAGAGAGTGCAGCTTTTACAGTGAATAATCTCTTTGATGACAGGGACTTCAGTGGCGGGGGGCTGAGGTACGAGGCCCATGCCTGACAGCATGGGGTTAATCGGAGTGATTCCCGTCATCATCCTGAGGCTCGGATCAAAGCCCCTCACACAAATGGAATCTGCAAATACAGCACAGAAACGTTTTATGAACTTTAGGGCAAGTTTCACTTACTGTCCACTGTCGTCTTGCTTGGTATGGTATCCCTGTCAGGCCCATCAGCCTTGTTCTAAAAACAAAATAACTAGGCACGTAGGAGAAGCTGCTACTTAACATGAACCAATCAATCAGAATAGAACCAGATAGGACCTTGGAGGTCTTCTAGTTCTGCTCAAGCAGGAGACCCTATACCATTTCGGACAAATGGCTGTCCAGTCTCTTCTTTAAAACTTCCAGTGTTGGAGCATTCACCACTTCTGGAGGCAGGTTGTTCCACTGGTTAATTGTTCTCAGTGTCAGGAAGTTTCTCCTTAGTTCTAGGTTGCTTCTCTCCTTGATGAGTTTCCATCCGTTGTTTCCTGTCCTACCTTCAGGTACTTTGGAGAATAGATGGAGCCCCCTTTCTCTTATTTGGAGCAGCCCCTCAAATATTGGAAGACTGCTATCATGTTACTCCTAGTCCTTCTCTTCCTTAGACTAGCCAAACCCAAATCCTGCAACCGTTCTTCATATGTTTTAATCTCCAGGATTTTGATCATCTTCGTTGCTCTTCTCTGCACTTTCCCACCCCCACCAAAGTCTCAACATCTGATAGGTCAGTGGTTCTCAATGTCAACATCCAACTTGAGAATCCAAATAAAACTCTAGATGAATACCGTTTCCGAAAAGTTTAAGGTTTATCGAATACACTGTGTAGTTATGTCGAAGCAAAGCTAACTTTGAGATTCCCACACCAATTCATCGACTTAAACAGTGGTTTTCCCAGTCAAACCACCAACATCTTACGTAATCCATATCAACAAGTCCACTTTGTTGTGGGAACCGTCTGCTTCAAATCCACGCCTGTTCTGGTGTCCTTGACAAGGCTTCAGGCTCCCACCGTCTGCAGCTGAATCGAAGAAGTTTTGTTTCTCCATCTGTCCACTTGTAAGGAACATCTCCCACCCCCTTTTTCTAAAGGCAACTTGAAACGCAGAGGCACGTAGCTGTCAAAGTTTCACACTTGACACTCAACCTGTGGTCACTGGACCCCCTGAGGGGGCTGTGATGTCATCACGGGGAGTCCGTGACGACTTGAAGAAATGTTATGATTTAAATCTTGAGTTAAGTCTTGGGGGTTCGTGGCCACAAAAGATATTTAGGGGGGGGGGTCCGTGGTGAAGAAAAGGTTGAGAACCACTGTGATAGGCCATTAAAACGTCATCATCGTCACCATCAATGGTTCTTTTCTGGAGCACAATCTCCAGATTCCCCTTCCATTCTTCAGATCTACTTGCTGATTCAACAATTTTGGTAAGAACAAAGCAGTTAACACCACAGGAGATAAGACTCAACATGAAGGACTACTTCCATCACGTTTCATTTCGACGGCATCAGGTCTTCCATCACAGGCTGTAGGTAGTCCTTGATTTACAACCACAATTGAACCCAAAGTATCTGTTGCTAAGCAAGACACTTGTTAAGTGAGGTTTTCCCCATTTTATGACTTTGTGGTTAAGTGAATCACTGCAGTTCTTAAGTTAGTAACACGGTTGTTAAGTGAATCTGGCTTCCCCCGTTGACTTTGTTTGTCCGAAAGTCATAAAAGGCGATCACAGGGCAACTGTCACAAGTACATGTCAGTTGCCAAGCCTCCGAATTCGGATCACGTGACCACGAGGATGCTGCAGTGGTCGTAATGGTGAAAAATGGTCCTAAGTCACTTTTGTCAATGCTGTTGTAACTTTCAACGGTCACTAAACAGGTGATTGTAAGTCAAGGACTCCCCATACAACATTGTGACGCTTCCCAGATCTTTGCAGAGCTAAGATTTCTGCCACTTTCTTTGCTTCTGAGTCTCGTACCAGCCTTGAGTCAAACAAGAAGAATCCAGCTGAGTCAAACCAACAATTCTTCCAGTTTCCCCCAGTAATCAACTCCGTGTCCACAGGAAGTTCAGAACGAAGGGAGGGAGATCCTCCAATAGGACTGCCCTTTGCACAAACGGTTACTTGAACGTGGAAGCCGGACGTAGCCGACAGGCCCTTTTTTCATGAGTTTTTCTAATCCTCCTCACAAGTCAGCTAATTACTTGACCTTGTAAGCAGATTCCCTGGCGTTGGGCGCTAAAGCTCCCTCGGTATTGTGTGAGCTTCTTCCACAGGATTCTCCTGCCAATCAGCTTCACTCTGGGACCGCAGAGATCTGGCCTTAGAAACGCTGGCATGAAATAATCCTGCAGGATAAAATTTATTTGCAGGATAGAACGTAAATTTCGATACTAATCTGTACATCGGATAATCTGGGGAAAGGGAGGGAGGGAGGGAGGAAGGAAGGAAGTTGATGGGAAAGGGAGAGAGAGAGGGAGGAAGAAAGGAAAAGAGGGAGGAAGGAGAGGGAGGAAGGAAGATAGGAAAAAAGGGAGGAAGGAGAGGGAGGAAGGAGGAAGGAAGATAGGAAGTGATGGGAAAGGGAAGGAGAGAAGGAGGGAGGGAGGAAGTTGATAGGAAAGGGAGGGAGGAAGGAAGTTAGTTAGTTAATGGGAAAGGGAGGGAGAGAGAGGGGAAGGAAGGAAAATAGGGAGGAAGGGGAGGGAGGGAGAAAGGGAAGAAGGAAGAAAGGAAAAGAGGGAGGAAGGAAAGGGAGGGAGGGAGGGAGGGAGGAAGAAAGGAAAATAGGGACGAAGGGGAGGGACGGAGAAAAGGAAGAAGGAAGAAAGGAAAAGAGGGAGGAAGGAAAGGGAGGGAGGGAGGAAGGAAGGAAGTTGATGGGAAAGGGAGGGATACAGGGAGGAAGGAAGGAAAATAGGGAGGAAGGGGAGGGAGGGAGAAAGGGAAGAAGGAAGGAAAAGAGGGAGGAAGGAAAGGGAGGAAGGGAGGAAGGAAGGAAAATAGGGACGAAGGGGAGGGACGGAGAAAAGGAAGAAGGAAGAAAGGAAAAGAGGGAGGAAGGAGAGGGAGGAGGGAGGGAGGGAGGAAGATAGGAAGTTGATAGGAAAGGGAAGGAGAGAGGGAGGAAGGAAGGAAGTTGATAGGAAAGGGAGGGAGGAAGGAAGGAATTTAGTTAATGGGGAAAGGAGGGAGGGAGAGAGGAAGAAAGGAAAAGAGGGAGGGAGGAAAGGGAGGAGGGAGGGAGGGAGGAAAAGAGTGAGTGAGTGAGTGAGTGAGTGAGTGAGTGAGTGAGGAAGGAAGGAAGGAAGGAAGGAAGGAAGGAAGGAAGGAAGGAAGGAAGGAAAGAAAGAAGAGAGCGAGGGAGGGAGGAAGGGAGGGAGAGAGTTGATAGGAAAGGGAGGGAGGAAGGAAGGAAGGAAGGTCTAGCTAGTATCTTTTCTCTGATACAGGCCAATTGCACAGAAGATTTAAAAAATGGTCACTGTCCTTCTGTGGATTTGCACGCAGAATAAAGAGCGGTGTCTGCATTTGGGCGTGTTGCAATACCTTCAATTATTGCACTGAAAACGAGACTTTGATCAAAGTACTTCTTCTTCCCCCTCTCATGTTTATCGCACGGTGACACAAAAAGCTTAACTTCTCAAAAGCGCCTCATTGGCCCGAGGTTGGAAAGACTTTGAATGTTCTCTTGTATATAACCTTTGTGTGAGCTAATCGAGTGGGATGGCTGGGAAGAACACACACGGATGAAGTTTCAAACTTCCTCTACGGAGACCCTCTCCTGCTTAGTCTAGCTTGGCCCCAGACTTGGTCTCCCGGGTTTGGGTGGATAACTTTTACTACACGTCTACAAATCCTTCACGTGGTCTCAAAGCAGCTTCCGTGGCTTAAAGGCAGGTCCACGGTTGTTACTGATGTGTCCCGTTCCATTCTGCCGAGGAGCTGAGGGTGGGACACAGGGAGATAATCTTACTCCACCCCCGTTGTCCGCGATCTCATCAGGACTTGTGTACAAAGCGTAAGTTCTTGGCGCCGGCCCTCAGCTGCCAGATGGTGAGACATAATATTGCTTCATTACTCCCCTCATCTGGAAAAATCTGCTCTGCGTGCTTATCAAGTTCCCACTTTCTACTTCTGGCAGGTTTCACTCTGATTTTTATTTTTCATTTTTTATTTTTGGCCTCCGCGTTATCCATAAGGCATCCTGTTGGACTGCCAGATTCCAACACACAGATAGGGGCTGTTCTTATTCTACAGAAGATGCATGGTGTTGCAATCCACCAGGTTTGAGATAGATGCAAAGGTAGCAATCACTCATAATCTGCAGGGGAAGAGCAGACAGAGTCTGCAGGCGGAGTCAAGAGAGGACTTAGCCTAGAATCGTGACGTCTCCACAAACGCTCCCGGTCCAATCCCTCTGGAATTCCGCGGACTCTTATCTAGCACCAATTTAGTGCTGGCCGTTAATTTGACCAAGATTCTTGTATACAGGTTAGTCCTCCAGTTCATTTAGTCACCTTTCAAAGTTACAACAGCACAGAAAAATGTGACTTACGATGGTTTTTCACACTTACGACCATCGCGGCATCCCCCAGTGGGCACGTGCTCAGGCGCTTGGCAATTGGTTCATACTTATGACGACTGCAGCGTCCCGGGATCACGTGATGAACTTTTGCAACCTTCTGACAAGCGAAGTCAAGGGCGGGGGTAGGCAACCTTGGCTCTTTTATGACTCGTGGACTTCAACTCCCAGAATTCCTCAGCCAGCCACGCTGAGGGGAAAGGGAGAGGTTTCCAAGCTGAGCCAGGCTGGCTCAGGAATTCTGGGAGTTGAAGTCCACAAGTCACGAAGGGGCCAAGGTTACCTATCCCTGTCCTATACCATATATACCCTATACCAGGGGTAGGCAACCTTGGCTCTTTTATGGCTCATGGACTTCAACTCCCAGAATTCCTGAGCCAGCCATGCTGAGGGAAAAGGGAGAAGTTTCCAAGCTGAGCCATGCTGGCTCAGGAATTCTGGGAGTTGAAGTCCACCAATCATGAAGGGGCCATAGTTCCCCCATGCTGGCTCAGGAATTCTGGGAGTTGAAGTCCACCAGTCATGAGGGGGCCATAGTTCCCTCATGCTGGCTCAGGAATTCTGGGAATTGAAGTCCACGAGTCATGAGGAGGCCATAGTTTCCCCCATGCTGGCTCAGGAATTCTGGGAGTTGAAGTCCATGAGTCATGAAGGGGCCATAGTTCCCCCATGCTGGCTCAGGAACTCTGGGAGTTGAAGTCCACCAGTCATGAAGGGGCCAAGGTTGCCTACCCCTGGTCAAGTGGGAAAATCAGATTCTCTTAACAACCGTGTTACTAACTTAATAGCTGCAGAGATTCGTTAAACAACTGTAGCATGAAAGGGCGTAAAAAAGGGGACAAAACTCAATTAAGAACTGTCTCGCTTGGCAACAGAAATTTTGAGCTCAATTGTGGTCGTCAGTCATGGACTACCTGGATAGGCATGAACAATAAATCTTCTGAACTGGGATTTACATGCGGTCCTGATCCATCACGCTTTCCAAAACTTAGCTTTGAGGAACTCACGCTGATTTGCTTAAGTTGATTCTTGCCTTCCCTCGGGTGCTTTATTAATTTTACCTACCTCCTAGCTATCTTTCAAGTATTCTCAGATTTAAAACCAATGAAAAATAGTCACAATTGAAAATAATAAAAACGTAGAAAGTCCCGCTTTATAAAGCCTTAGTAAGGCCACACCTGGAATACTTCGCCTGGTTTTAGTCACCACATTACAAAAACAGATGTTGAGACTTTGAGAAAAGTGCAAAGAAGAGCAACTAAGACGATTAAAGGCCTGGAGAGTAAAACATGTAAAGAACTGTTGCAGGGATTGGCCAGTCTAGAAAAAAAGAGGACTGGGGGAGACATGAGAGCAGCATTTGAGGTGCTGCTACAAGGAAGAGGGGGTCAAATTATTCTCCAAAGCACCTCAAGGCAGGACAAGAAACAATGGATGGAAAATAACCAAGGAGAGAAGCAACCTGGAACTAAGGAGAAACTTCCTAACAGTGAGAACAATTAACCAGTGGAACAGCTTGCCACCAGAAGTTGTGGGTGCTCCATCACTGAGGGTTTTCAAGAAGATATTAGACAGCCATGTATCTGAAAATGGCGTTATGTCACCATGAACTCGGAGAGCAAAATGGACATCGTCAACAAATTCGGAGTGCTTGGGTATGGTTAGGAGGGCACTGACTTTTCTAGGCTGCCCTATCTATGTTTCGTGGCAAAATACATGGGAAAATCCCATTGGAGGAAAATTCCACTTAGGGTTAGGGTTAGGTCACCATGAACGCATAGAGCAAAATGGACATCGCCAACAAATTCGGAGTGCTTGGGTATGGTTAGGAGGGCACTGACTTTTCTAGGCTGCCCTATCTATTTTTCCTGTAAAATACATGGGAAAATCCCATAGGAGGAAAATTCCACTTAGGGTTAGGGTTAGGTAATCATGAACTCGTAAAGCAAAATGGACGTCACCAACAAAGTCGGAGTGCTTGGGTTTGGTTAGGAGGGCACTGACTTTTCTAGGCTGCCCTATCTATGTTTCCTGGTAAAATACATGGGAAAATCCCATAGGAGGAAAATTCCACTTAGGGTCTCCTGCTTCAGCAGCGGGGTTGGACTAGAAGACCTCTAAGGTCCCTTCCAGCTCTATTCTGATTCTGATACACAGCATTATAACTGGAGTATTGAGCCCAAGGACCTGTACTTTATAGATTTTTTTTCACTTTGCTTTTTATTTCATCAAATTCCTACCAACACAGCCAATTTTTATTATAGTCCCTCACTTTTTCTCTCCAGCGCAGAGATTACACAGTATTATACAAAGATGAAACAGATGTCTGCTCTGTGACACTGGAAATTATAGCATTTTTTAAAAGAATGAGAAGCTAACATTATAACTCTTGTGAGGTGGGGGGGGTAATGGAAGTTGGAAAAAAAAGTTATTTCGTTTCTTGAGACACCATAAATTATTCTGCGAAAGTCAGTTTGGGAAAGACGAATGTTATTTGATACCATCAGTTATTCATAGGCAATTGTGTTGTTGCTGGGGTGTTCCCGCAAATTTGTTGTGTGGTTATTGGGTATCAACTCAGCAATATTTAATGATAATATGTAGATTTTGCATTTTGGCAGCTTAGGACTTGGAACTGAGCTAGAAACGAGAAGAAAAACAGACTTTTATCTTGTCATCCAGCCATAACGAAAACTACTTAGCTGTAGAAAAACCACAAAATATTCCCAGTTAATTCTTGATACAGTTCTATAATGTACTAGATCAAAAAAAGCCAATATATTTTGAAAAACAAATCACCACCATTTGGGCCCAAGCATTCAAGCTTCTACTTCAAAGACACAAAAGTAGATAGAGAGGCCTTTGATATATTGGTAACTACAACTTCTTCCATCTGCGCAAAAAAAATTGGTACAAGTTCTTAATTTTCTCCATTCGATCCCGTTTCCTTGGGATGGCAAGGAAGTGAAATTAAAGATTCAAAGTAAGAAAAAAAATAAACTTTGTGAGACCTTTAGTGCTCTCCAAGCGTGACTGTTTTCTTGCAGACATCTCATTACCCAGCTAGGTAACATCATCAGTGCAATCAAATAAGTTTCTTTAAACTGGGCTCAAGCCAGATTTATCTGTCTTTGCTTTGGAAGCAATTCTTCCTTCTAGCGTTGGTGATGTTACCTAGTTGGGTCATGAAACATCTGCAAGAAAAACCATCGAGAGAGCATCAAGGATCCCATAGTCGTTGCCCCCTCCTCCTCCTTCTCCTCCTCCTCCTCCCCCTCCTCCTCCACTTCCTCCTCCTCCTCCACTTCTTCCTCCTCCTCCCTCCCCTCCTCCTCCCCCCCTCCTCTTCCATCTCCTCCTCCTCCTCCTCCTCCTCCTCCTCCTCCTCCTCCTCTCTGTACACCCTACTGAAGTAATAATACCACTTTACAAGGCCTTGGTAAAGCCACACTTGGAATACGGCATCCAGTTTTGGTCACCACGATGTAAAAAAGATGTTGAGACCCTAGAAAAAGTACAGAGAAGAGCAACAAAGATGATCAGGGGACTGGAGGTTAAAACATATAAGGAACGGTTGCTGGAATTGGGCATGTCTAGTTTAACGAAGAGAAGGACGAGGGGGGACGTGATAGCAATCTTCCAGTATCTCAGGGGCTGCCCCAAAGAAGAGGGAGTCAAGCTATTCTCCAAAGCGCCTGAAGGCAGGACAAGAAGCAACGGGTGGAAGCTAACCAAGGAGAGAAGCAACCTAGAACTAAGGAGAAACTTTCTGACAGTGAGAACAATTAACCAGTGGAACAACCTGCCTCCAGAAGCGGTGAATGCTCCAACACTGGAAGTTTCTAAGAAGAGACTGGACAGCCATTTGTTTGAAATGGTATAGAGTTTCCTGCCTGAGCAGGGGGTTGGACTCGATGACCTCCAAGATCCCTTCCAACTTCCTTACCCAGGACCTGGGATAGGCAGATGTGGATGTTTGATGGTATCACAGATCCCGTCGCAGGATGGAAGCAGTTCCTAGTAAGGCAGCCTTTTGCAGGGGGTTGGACTAGATGACCTCCGAGGTCCCCTCCAACTTTATTATTATTATTGATCATCGCACAGTCAGCCAGATGTTTAGACTGGAATTGGCATTTTTGTCTACCTCTCGAGTCCTTCCCAAGGACCTGGGATAGGCAGATGTGGATGTTTGATGGTATTACAGATCTCGTCGCAGGATGGAGGCGGTTCCTAGTAAGGCCGCCTTTTGCAATTGACTAATGGCGAATGTGTCAATGCCGATGATGGTGTTCAAGTGGTGCTCCAGTTGTTTTGGGATTGCACCCAAGGCGCCTATTACTATTGGTATTATTATTATTATTATTATTATTATTATTATTATTATTATTATTATTATTATTATTATTATTATTATTATTATTATTATTATTATTATACTTTTTCCTAGAACTGATGAAGTTATCTAATTTGGGCCATAAAACATCTGCAAGAAAGCATCCAAGCTCAGAGAGCACCAAAGACCCCACAGTCCTCCTCCTCCCCCTCATCCTTTCGCACTCCTTACTGCCTCCTAGCATTGATGATATTACCTAATTTGGTTAATGAAACATCTGCAAGAAAACAACCAAACTCAGAAAGCACCAAGGACCCCTCATTTCAACCCCGTGCAACAAATATTCTCCTTTATTGCTTCCCGTGATCTTTCAAGGCCATTCCTTAAGTCCTGCACACCCTCTGTAGCTGAAGAGAGATTTCACTGGAGAGGGACTATCTTCTCTAGTCCCGATTTTTTAAAAGTTTATAATACTTACTTCTGGGCATTAAACCTCACCCTCCATGCAAAAACATGATCCCCTTCATTGCAGAAAAGCAACTTCAAAGCATTAGTGCCTCGGCAAAGATTTGGTTTACATCTGGCTCCTTTCTATCAACGCAACCGTTGATCTATTTTTCGTCATGTTCTTTTCACCGTGTTCTTTCCTAGCCGAAAAGCAGCTGGCGAATCAAGCCAAATAAATAAAGAAATGGCTCAAAACATATTGAGCGTGCTTTTTTTTCTCTCTCTCTCTTTTATCCTATTGATTTCGCTGGGATAGTTTCTAAGCCCAGATCTAAAGTCACAGATATCCATTCCAACTTGCTTAATTTGGACGCATCTGTGCCAGCACCTCGCCTCTGTTGTCCGACCCTCGGTGAAAAAGAAAAATCTCTAATTTTTAGCAAATCCCGAGCTGAGATGAAGTGTAATTTGTACTGTTCGCAGATGTATGTAGGCTTTGATGTTTGTCTAAAAACCATGCTGTGCGCCTCGACTCATCCATTGCGTAGAGCAGCTTTGATGCCTATCGCCGGTACGCTTAGTTGATTCGTATATTTTGTCAAACTTTACTGCAAAGCTCACATTGGCTCCAGGCAGAATTCAGCCTGGAGAAAATATTGATGCCGTTCTGCTGTTCGCTTTAATCACAAGTCTCACGGTCTCTTATTCTGATTTTCCTCTTGTCAGTAATTTTGAATTCTTTTTTTTTTTCCTATGGGTAAGATTGCTCGGCAAATCTAGACAGCATACTAAAAAGCGGAGACATCACCCTGCCAACAAAAGTGCGTATAGTCCAGGCCATGGTTTTCCCAGTTGCAATGTAGGGCTGTGAAAGTTGGACCGTAAGAAAGGCTGAGCGCCAAAGAATGGATGCCTTTGAACTCTGGTGCTGGAGAAGACTCCTGCGAGTCCCCTGGGCTGCAAGGCGATCAAACCGGTCAATCCTAGAGGAGATCAACCCCGACTGCTCTTTAGAAGGCCAGATCTTGAAGTTGAAACTCAAGGACTTTGGCCACCTAAGGAGAAGGAAGGACTCCCTGGAGAAGAGCCTGATGCTGGGAAAGACGGAGGGCAAGAGAAGAAGGGGACGACAGAGAAGGAGGTGGCTGGATGGAGTCACTGAAACAGGAGGCGTGGACTCCAGAAGATGGTAGAGGACAGGAAGGCCTGGAGGAACGTGGTCCATGGGGTTGCAATGGGTTGGACACAACTTCGCAACTAACAACAACAACAAGATTGCTCAGCTGCAATTCTACCACCAGCTGGAACAAAATGCCCCAGAAAGAAAGAAAGAAAGAAAGAAAGAAAGAAAGAAAGGAAGGAAGGAAGGAAGGAAGGAAGGAAGGAAGGAAGGAAGGAAGGAAGGAAGGAAGGAAGAAAAAGAAAGAAAGGAAGGAAGGAAAGAAGGAAGGAAGGGAAAGAAAGAAAGAAAGAAAAAGAAAGAAAAGAAAGAAAGAAAGAAAGAAAGAAAGAAAGAAAGAAAGAAAGAAAGAAAGAATAAGATAACTAGCTTTCTAAAGTTGAAGATCTATAAAGATGGGTTGAAAGTTTTCAGGGTGGATTCTCTATGGAGATTCTCCGTCATCCAGATCCTGGTTGTCCCAAAGGTGGTTTTTCAAGAGGCCACTTGGACAGATAAACAGATAAACCTCCAAGTGGGCTCAATGCCTCTCAGAGGGAGTGCAAACAACCAGATGACTGCAAGGAATGTAAATCCTTCCGTCCTCCACCATCCAGTCGGAATTGAAGAAGCTTCTTGGATGAGAAGCGAAACGTCTTCAAGGAAAAACAAAGGAAGCCCAGTTGCCTCCTGAAAAAGAACATTTGGGACTTTCAGGCTGGGATATCTTACCCTCCAAAATGAAGTACACCAGATCAACAGATTGTTCTTCCATTACCAATGGCCAGCTAGAGAGGGACATAATTCGCGGAAAGCAGCCAGATGCTCCTGGAGACCGGGAACACATTTTTTTTTTACAATGTCCCTGTCCAGGATTAACAGGTTGGGCAGGGTCAATTCCATGCCTAAAGCATTAAGTTCCTTAAATTCACATGCAAGGCAAGGATACTTTCCCAAAAGGCAACTGGACTTTCTTGGGGTTTTTTTCCAAGAAGAAGAAGAAGAAGAAGAAGAAGAAGAAGAAGAAGAAGAAGAAGAAGAAGAAGAAGAAGAAGAAGAAGAAGAAGAAGAAGAAGAAGAAGAAGAAGAAGAAGAAGAAGAAGAAGAAGAAGAAGAAGAAGAAGAAGAAGAAGAAGAAGAAGAAGAAGAAGAAGAAGAAGAAGAAGAAGAAGAAGAAGAAGAAGGAAGAAGAAGAAGAAGAAGAAGAAGAAGAAGAAGAAGAAGAAGTAGTAGTAGTAGTAGTAGTAGTAGTAGTAGTAGTAGTAGTAGTAGTAGTAGTAGTAGTAGAAGTGGAAGTGGAAGTGGAAGAGGAAGAAGAAAAAAAACAAACAAAAAACTGTGAGATCCTTGGTCATCCTCCTCCTCCCCTTCCTCCTCTCCACAAACCCCACTCCCTTCTAGCTCAGAGAGCACCAAGGACCCCACAGTCCTCCTCCTCCTTCTCCTTCAGAAAAACCAAATGCACAAGTACAGCATAGGTGGCACCTTGCTCAATAGTAGTAACTGTTTTTTAACTTTTTTCTTTAAGTAATCACCCTTTCTTTGCACAGGTACTGAAAAAAACCCTTATAAATCTCTCTAAAAGAGAGCAATTACTTGTTCACAATACATTTTGGGGGGGCTTTCAATGGAATTTAAAATAAACGGTACGGTAAAAAGCAATCACCTCCTTAAAATGCAGCCCTTTTGACGTTCTAACAGAGAATGGTTTTATTCCCAGACAGGAAGAATCTTTTCCTTTATAACCAAACTGCCTATTTTAAGGAACACAGCTGAGACGGTGAGTTGAAAATACATTTAATCCTTTGTCGGTGAGTTCCGATGAGCTGCTTACAACGCCGGCTACGTTTTAATTTCGCAACCTTTATTTTGGTAGAAATGAAGCTCGAATGTTCCTCTGTTCTATTCGTTTTTGACAGCTCTCGCACTTGTCTCCTTAGTGCTCCAGAATTACACGGGATTATATCTCTAAATCCAAAAGGCTGTTATTACTTCGTATTATTAGTGATTCCGAAGCTTTATACATGACTCACTTTCCTAGCGATTTCAATAATGTATTAATTTTACAGTCAGTTAAGAACACTGCTCACTCCTTTCATGACACAGTTTTTAACCAAATAAACGATTGCATCCAATTACATCGTGAAGGTAATTTTGAGCTACGAGCTCCAAAAAAGAAAAAAAAGAAAGAAATATCTCCAGACCATTGATAAAACTACATTGTATTTCCACAATTATCCCAGCATCCCAGTGATTAATCTTTATACCAGTGATTAATCTTTATACCAGTGATTAATCTTTATACCAGTGATTAATATTTATATTTATATGTTACTTATATGTAAGGGTGTAGGCCTATACATATGTTGTATATAGTATGGTTTTTTTAATTTTAATTTTTCCTTTTTTCTACTGTACAACAAAAATAAAACCGAAAAAATACATTTTTTTCCCTTAACAAAACTGTTGTCAACGCTGCAAATACTGTATATTCTTGCTTTTGACAATATGCAGAACTGTCTGGTATTTTTATAGTTAAATCAGGCAACAGTGAGAGGGGAGGAGAATAAGGAAAGCCCGGGAAAAAGAAACCGGAAGTAAATCACATCTTCCAAGTTAATTGGAAGATGTGAACCATGACCCCAAAATAGGAGAGGGAAAAATGCCTGGAATGTAGGTGCAACGGAAAAGAATCTCAGATCTAAGCATTTCCACCATGCCGTACTGACGTCTCTGTAACCTTAATAAATGCTTTTAGGATAAAAATATGCCTGAAAGTCCTTTTAAGTGTTTCGTTAATCAGACACATGACAACTGTGTTATACATCTCCTATATATTATTTACAATTTATTTACATCAATAATCATGTCTTTTTCTTTCTTTGTTCTAGCCAATCATAACATTTGTTCCATATTTCATAAAATTCTGTTGCCTCCTTGTCTTTTAATTCTAGCGTAAGTTTATTCATTTCCATGCATTCAAGAATTTTGTATATAATCATATCGTTTGTAGGTATGTTTTCACCCTTCCAACACTGAGCATATACTATACGGGCTGTATATAGTATGTTTGAAATGTGTGTTATGTATGGGTACGCTTTGAGAGCAAGCAACTAAATTTCATTTTTTTAATGTGTGCTATTATGCCCACAGGGAAAAAATGACAATAAAGGTTATCTAATCTAATTGTATCTGGAAAGTGCTGTAAAAGTATTTATTTGACTGTATTTAATTACATTTCTGGGCAACAAGGGGCTTCCATGGGCTAGACGTGTTTGAAAAAAAAAAACAAGAAATGTAAATAAAATGCTGCTTGATAGCAGCAAAACGAAAACCAAAAAATAAAATAAACATCCACAAACCCCATTAAAAAACAACAACCACACAGAATGTACAGTTCTACGAAAAAGTCTTTTGATCTTTCTTGAATTTTTCTTACAGAAAGTTTTCCGAAAGTTTTCTGATCTATAAAGGAAGGCTGGGGGGGGGGGGGGACAAACGTTGATTAAATTGGGCGATGGTTCCATTTATTTCATTAACCGAATCCTCCGCCAGGCCAGGCTTGAAAAAGTATGAAAAAGTAAAGCTACGTCTTCCCCAGCTTCGATCAATTCCGCTAAAAGGAAGGACGGAGGATTACAGGTAATCCCCAACTTACGATCCGAATGGGGGGAGGGGCAGAAGGTCTGTCACTAAGCAAGGGGATTGTTAAGTGAACCGTGACCAATTTTACGAGGGAAAAAATTGCCACAGTTTTTAAGCAACTCACTGCAGCTCTTATGTGAATGGTGGGGTCATTAAGAAAAGGCGGCTTCCCCCGTTGAATTTGCTTTTGGGAAGTTGGCTTGGAAGGTGGCAAATGATGATCGCGTGACCATGGGACCCTGTAACCATCATAAGTCTTTCCTTCCTTCCTTCCTCCCTCCCTCCTTTCACCTTCTTTTCTTCTTCCCTCCCTCCCTCCCTCCGTCCTTCCATTCTTCCTTCCTTCTTTCCTTCCTTCCCTCCCTCCTTTCATGTTCCTTCCTTCCTTCCACTGTCCTTCCTTCCACTGTCCTTCCTTCCTTCCTTCTTCCTTCCTCCCTCCCTCCTTTCACCTTCCTTCTTTCCATCCTTCCTTCCTTCTTCCCTCCCTCCCTCCCTCCCTCCTTTCACCTTCTTTCCTTCTTCCTTCCCTCCGTCCTTCCATTCTTCCTTCTTTCCTTCCCTCCCTTTCATGTTCCTTCCTTCCTTCCTTCCTTCCTTCCTTCCACTGTCCTTTCCTTCCTTCCTTCCTTCCTTCCTCCTTCCTCCCTCCCTCCTTTCACCTTCCTTCTTTCCATCCTTCCTTCCTTCTTCCNCCTTCCTTCCTTCCACTGTCCTTTCCTTCCTTCCTTCCTTCCTTCCTTCCTTCCTTCCTTCCTCCCTCCTTCCTTCCTTCCTTCCTTCCTTCTTCCTTCCTTCCTCCCTCCTTTCACCTTCCTTCTTTCTGTCCTTCCTTCCTTCTTCCCTCCCTCCCTCCTTTCACGTTCCTTCCTTCCTTCCTTCCCTCCTTCCTTCCCTCCCCTGTCCTTCCTTCCTTCCTTACTTCCACTGTCCTTCTTTCCTTCTTCCTTCCTTCATCCCTCCCTCCCTCCTTTCACCTTCCTTCCTTCCTTCCTTCCTTCCTTCCTCCCTCCCTCCCTCTCTCCCTCCCTCCCTCCCTCCCTCCCTGCCTTTTAGGAAAGCACCTGTGGGACTAATACAACGAACCACCATTCCTGAAATCTTTGCAAAGTCTTTTCTTGAATTAACCTACCTTGAAGGATTGAACATACATAAACAAGAGGCGGACTCCCTACTTCACCAAGATGAAATAAAGTTGCTCCTGGTTTCTGTGCAAAATTTAGATGCTCAGGATTCTTCCTCTCAAACAAAAGTATTTTTTTAAAAAAATAAACCTATTTTACTCTTTTTTCTCTGTAAGGAAAAGGCGGCGGGCTGAGAGAGAACGGCTACCTCTATCTGCAGATTTCGTTGGCTCTCCATTTGCATTTCAAAGGTCCAACAGCACAAATCCATTTTTCTTTCTCATTTTAATTATGGCCATATACGGCTAAATCTGGAATGCAAGCCTACATTTTTATTCAAGGACTTGCAACATTTCACGAGATGGGGACAAAACCGAATGCAGAAGGGCGAGTCCATTCCAAAAGGACGACAATCAACCGCTAACCTCATTTTTCTCCAAAGTTAGAAAGCGTGAACAAAAGTGATTATGTAAAAAGGCGTGAAAACAGAAACAGAAGTGCTTCATCATGTGAAATTCTTTAAAAAATATATATTGGAAAAATGGCAGCGAGCAATCTCCTCCTCAAAAGGCAGAGACAATTGAACTCTGAACATCACGATCGTATTTCATGAATTCCACTCGTAAACAATGTGTTAGCAATTCAGCAATTAGCAAAATCTCTCTGGTGTTATTGCTATTACAAAATCTACATTCTCAGCTCAGTTTCCACTCATGGGAAGCCTTTTCCCCCCTTCCAATATTCCTTTAAAATGATAAACGAGGAAGAACGTGCGAAAATAAAATGGTTGATGACTCGATAAGGGATTAAATGCAAGATTTGTTTCCTGAAATATACACAGAAGGATCTGCGCACCTTTTTTTGACAACAACAAAAAGTATAGCACAGGTCTTTTGACACAGGTTGTCCTCCATTTACGCCCACAATTGAGCCCAAAATTTCTGCCGGTAAGTGAGACATTTGCTAAGTGAGTTTTGCCCTGTTTTACGACTTTTATTGCTATAGTTGCTAAATGAATCCTGCAGTTGTTAAGTTAGTAACAGGGTTTGTAAGTGAATCTGGCTTCCCCATTGACTTTGCTTGTCATAAGGTCGCAAAGGGGGATCACGTGACCCCGGGACACTGAAACTGTCATAAGTACATGCCAGTTGCCAAGCCTCCAAATTTGGATCACGTGACCATAGAGATACAGCAACGGTCGTAAGCGTGAAAAACGGTCATAAGTCACTTTTCTCAGTGCCGTTGTAACTCTGAACGGTCACCAAATGAACTTGTGGGAAACGGAAATATTGGCTATTGTTCTTTTATGCAAGGTTTAGGCCCAGGTGAACTGAATCAGGCCTCACGGACAAAGTATTGAACCAAAGTCTGTGCTGTGCTTAATTTTGCAGTTTGCAACTGTACTTTACTTAATACGATTTTGCTAAGCTTGCTTGTTTCAAGTATATTTAGAACATAAAGTCTGGAACAGTAAGAAACAGGGAACTGAAAGCAGCTGATGGATGCGGGTTCCAATGTCCACGGGTATATGTGGAAAGTTGTGTTCAGCAGAAGGTCAGCAAGAAGTCAGTAGAAAGTCAGCAAAAGTCAGCAGACCATCTGACTACAGTCTTAGAATGAGAAAGGGTATAAACTTGCAGTGATGGCGAACCTTTTAGAGACCGAGTGCCCAAACTGCAACCCAAAACCCACTTATGCATCGTCGGGTGTGGCCCATTGGGTGGGCGTGGCTACAGTGGTAACAGCAGACTGGGTGGGACTAAAAAGTTCAATCAATCAATTCCAACTTTGCAAGATCTTTTTTTTTCCCTCGAGAAAATTGACTGATTGATTGAACCTTTTTTTTTTTTGCACATGGCGGCGGAGGCCTAAAGCGAAAAGGTTTTATAAAACCCAGCTGAAGGCCTAGGACTGGGGTGATGGCGCGTGTGCCCCGAAAAGGGCTCTGAGTGACGCCTCTGGCACCCGTGCCATAGGTTCGCCACCATGGTATAAAGGGATGGGTCTGGACCTGATTGATTTGCCATTGGCCTATAGCTGTCTTTTTGGAATCTGCTATGTCATATGGTCCTCATTGCAATGGGTTATTAATGAAAGTGATGTTGTGTTATTATGCTTGCTATGTTCCAAATCATTAGCAAAATAAACCTCTGAATCTTAAAGTAAGAATGATTGTTTTGTGCTGCTGTCTCTTGTCTTTTTCATTGGGTTTTTCCACGAGAAACTGTTGTAAGTTTATTGACTTACAATAAACAAGAGGACTTATTGTAGTCCTCTCTATCCCAGAAGCCTGTTTATTGATTGAAAGAATCGTGCAAAATGGTCAAAATTCTGCAAAACTGCCCCAAATTCTCAAGATCAGGGTATTCTCGTCTGAAATTCTGTGACCACCACACAAAAACCAAATTCCCCGTCCCCTTTGGGGGAACATAAAGAAACAGCGAATACAGATATTAAGGAAAAAAAAATATTTTTCTTAAACAATATGTCCTTGTGACACGGAACAAGCTAATTGTTTAAATATTGTTAAACAATATTGTTTGTGACACGGAACAAGTTGATCTGGAAAGAAAGTTTGAGGTTTTTTTAAAGCTATTTATGATGCATTGAACTGGCTCTATAATATAATCAGAGCTTTGATAATTTTAATTGCTAATTTTGACATAAAAGGAAACATTTTCCGTTGTTTACAGAATGGAATTAAGTTAAGGCTCCAACATTTAAGCGTGCCTTTTCTGAAAGTTTATCAAAAACAATAACTTGGGTGAAGTGGAAACCTCAGCAATTTTGTTTTAGCCCTCCTACTTGTAATGGCAGTCCAAAAGAATTCCATGATAATCTCCATTAATCAGTTCTATACAGTCAATCCGTATCCCAAGACAAAAGCAACAAAGCCTGGGCGATTGTCAACAGATGACAAGCGAAGTGGAGAAAAAACACACCAAAAAACGAGCTTCTTTTTGTTCAAAACATAATGTATACAAAGGAAAACAATAGCCAAAAATGATATCGCTGGAGTAAGAATTAGAAGCAAAAGAAAAAAAAATAGAAATAAAAAAAGTCCCATGATTCGTACAAGTGACAACTTCTGGCAAATTGCTTCATTCGTTACAAAGATGTCAGATACTTCCTGATTAAGAAGGCTGAGATATATATTCAAGTTTCTTTTCGAGAAAAGATGTGGGAGTTGTGGAGATAAAGAACACAACACATGTCCCCAGGGTAAAGAATGGGATTTGATTGCTTGCTTGATTGATTCAGAAAATTTACACTGTGTGCACAATTATTAGGCAAGTGAGTATTTTGACCACATGGTCATTTTCATGCGTATTGTCCACCGCCAAGATGTATAAACTTGAATGCTTAGTGGATATAAACATATCAGGCGATGTGTAGTTGTGTAATGAGGGAGGGTGCGGCCTAAGGAGATCAACACTGATTTTTTATTTATTTTTTGGGAAATGTCAGAAATGTTTATTTGCACGTTTTGAGTTGTTGGTTTACTATTCTCGCTTTAACAGACGCAAATAAACAAGTGAGATGGGCAATTTTTTCTTTTTCATTTAGTTGCATGATAATAGTATTGGGGGTACCTTGCTCAATAGTAGCAACTGTGAGAGGGATCTCAGGGTCCTAGTGGACAATCACTTAAATAGGAGCCAGCCGTGTGCGGCAGCTGCCAAAAAAGCCAACACAGTGCTGGGCTGCATGAACAGAGGGATAGAATCAAGACCTCTGTTAATGCAGCCCAGCACTGTGTTGGCTTTTTTGGCAGCTGCAGCACACGGCTGGCTCATATTTAAGTGATTGTCCACTAGGACTCTGAGATCCCTCTCACAGTTACTACTATTGAGCAAGGTACCCCCTATACTATACCTGTACATTTGGTTTTTCTTGCCTAAATGTAGAACCTTACTTTTTCCCCATTGGTTATTTTCTTGAAAAGGGTTCGCTTCTCAACCATGAAGCTTCTTCAGCTTCTGAAGTCAGAACTGAGCAACGCTTCTTGGATGAGAAGTGAAATGTTTTCAAGCAACGAACCAAGAAAGTCCAGTTGCCTGTTGAACAGCACCTTTGGGACAAGCCACGATGGGCTCCATCCCACTCTGAGTTCCTCAGGCCTGTTGGCAAAACCAGGTCTTCAGGGCCTTGAGAAAAAGTGTCCAAGTTGGGGCCACTGTCATCTCTGCAGGGATGATGTTCCACAGGGACATCTAAACAAACTCTTGTAAATGGAGGACTACCTGCATTTAAGCAGATTTTTCTCTCTCTTTTTTTTTTGCAATCAAACCTTGATCTCTCCCCTAAAAACATTCCTTTGTCTGATTCCCTAGCTTTAACAAAAGACACACCGCTTGGTACTCTCTTCTGCTGCCATAAATGAAACGATCAGCCTACACAATGGGCCACCCCGTTGTGTTTATTCTTTGCCCAGTTCCCTAGGTTTGCTGTGACACACACACACACGTGCCTGCTCTCCGTTTCTGTTGTGTTGTAACAAGCGATGCACTCAGAGAGTTCCTAAAATCCAAAGAAGAAGAAGAATTGTGTTGCAGGCTCATCTCTATCCCCTTAATGGATTCCATGTGATGAGAAAAAGATGGATGAAGCCGCAGGAAAACTTAGGACCCTCACAAGTGAAAGAGGGTGACATCATCGAGGTGGGGGGAGAAATCAATAAATCTTTGAGGATTTGGCAAGGCAATTAGATAATTAGAACCCTATCAAGAAGGACCAGCGATTTGTAAGGATTAATTTCTAAGAATGGCTGAGGGATAAAGAACCTGCTTCCCATTTCAGCCTGGACAGATTTACAGATTGTACATTCAGATCTCTCTCTCTTTTTTTTTTTTTCCTCATGTAGCCTTCCCCCCTAAACCAGCTGATAAACTATAGGTGGTCCTCGGCTTACAACGACAACGGAGCCCAACTTTTTCGTTCCTAACCGAGACACGTGTTAAGTGGATTTTGCCCCATTTTACGACTTTCCTTGCCAGAGTTGTTAAGTGGGTCGCTGCGGTTGTTAAATTAGTCGAGCTGTTCTTCAGCGAATCGGGCCTTCCCCGTTGATTTTGCGCTACCCGTAAGCGGATCATATCGGCCGACCCCACGGAACTGATGGGACCTGTTGCCAGGATAATACGGCGGAAGAATTTTGACCCTTTTCAAGTAATTTGTATGGCTGTGTGATTTTTATTTTTTTTTCATTTTCACGTGTCGGTAAACTGTAATATTATTACGGCAGCTTCCCTGAAAAATGCCTGCTGGTTTTCAAGGGCAAGTTAGAAGTTAGAGACGGAGTGGAGAGAACGGGTTAACAGTCTGCCTTCAGACATCATGGGCGCTCCATCCCTGGAGGGTTTTAAGAAGAGACTGGAGAGTCACTTGTCTGAAATGATGTAGGATCTCCTGCTTGAGCACGGGCTGGACTAGAAGACCTCCAAGGTCCCTTCCAGTTCTATTCTGATTGAATAGCTTGCCTTCAGAAGTTGTGGACGCTCCATCACTGGAGGTTTTAAGAAGAGACTGGACAGTCACTTGCAGAGAACCGGTTGTTCACATATCTGAATCCCACCACTGGATATGAGTCAATTGCCGAGCATCGGAATTTTGATCACATGACCGTGGGGATGCTGCAACGGTCATAAGTGTGAAAAACGGTCATAAGTTACTTTTTTCATTGCTGTTGTAACACCAAGTGAACTGTGGTAAGTCAAGGGCTACCTAAAGTAATCAAGATGGCGGACCTTGAGTGGAAAAACCATTGTTCTAGATCAGGGCTAGGCAACCTTGGCCCTTTTATGACTGGTGGACTTCAACTCCCAGAATTCCTGAGCCAGCATGGCTCAGCTTGGAAACCTCTCCCTTTCCCCTCAGCGTGGCTGGCTCAGGAATTCTGGGAATTGAAGTCCACCAGTCATAAAAGAGCCAAGGTGGCCTAGCCCTGTTCTAGATCCTTCTTAACCACGGAAGCTCTTTGGGTGCCATTATTTCATTCTCGGCCCAACCAACCTCTCATAGTTATCATTTCTGCACGCCGCCTTGAAGGAAAGACAGGGTGTAAATATAAATAAACACCTGCAGAAATGTTGCATGAAGCCAAGATTAACCTGATTTTCAGTCAGACCGCAAAGAGAACGCCACCAAATCCTTGCAACTTTACAGATTACATGCTAGATATTTGGGGCCTGTCTTCACATTCCAGTAGCAAATTCTGGCGGAATGCAAATTAAATCCTAACATTTTGATCTCGACTGAAGATCGCAGGGGAAAACAGAAGTGATGAGAACTCTCAAGTCCAGTGACCTGATAATGTTGCAAAATGAGCTATTTTAGATTCCTTTATTCCAAGAGTCTATTTTTAACCGCATTTCTTTCAGTTAGCCTAACAACTCTCTTTTCTCCCCCCCCGCTTGCTACAGTAGAAGGTTTTAGCTAATTTCCTAGTGCTACTCCTTGGCGTGAATGTTAACAAATGCTTCGGTTAAAAATAGCTTTTTTAAAAGCAAAAACAAAACAAAAAAACACCCCAGTAAATATTTCTTATGAAACTTTCCTTTCAGATTCAACCAGCCCAGCACTGGTTTTTTTAAAAATCATTTAGTGGCTTTAAAAAAATAAATAAAACACACCTCCAATTTCCTTAGGGGAATTCTCTCTGTTTTTCACGAAAAGATACTCTATAGATTAGATGCCCGTTAATGCCAAGAGATTAATGGATTGTGCATAGCATTAATAAAGTAGAGTGCACACTTTTAATAAAAGGATATCTTTGTCTTTAGCAATATATATATATATATATATATATATATATATATATATATATATATATATATATATATATATATATATATATATATATATATATATATATATATATATATATATATATATAT
>NW_015386413.1:2429564-2432157 GCF_001527695.2 Protobothrops mucrosquamatus
ATATATATATATATATATATATATATATATATATATATTAAAAAATTCTTTAAAAATGTGATCCCTAGGTAAATCCATATTCAAAACCAGTGAGCAAACACGAGCACCAGGGAATATAATAAAATAATGTAATATTAAAATTGCCTAATAAAACGCCTAGCTTTCGTCGGCATCTGTCGACATCATCAGGGCTCAAGATGCCGGTCCGTGGGAGAATCTCTCTTATAGTTTGACTAGCGTGTGCGCATGGCTCCTTGACCTCGTTATTGGGCCGGCCATGACTGAGCATGTTCCAGACGCTGGGTCTTTGGCAGCAACCGCCTCCCTCCTGCGCCTCCCATCCGCACAAATAGCATCTTATAGTCAAATAGCATCTTATAGTCACACTATAAGAGAGATTCTCCCACGGACCGGCATCTTGAGCCCTGATGATGTCGACAGATGCCGACGAAAGCTAGGCGTTTTATTAGGCAATTTTAATATTAAATTATTTTATTATATTCCCTGGTGCTCGTGTTTGCTCACTGGTTTTGAATATATATATGGTTTTGATAGATAGATAGATAGATAGATAGATAGATAGATAGATAGATAGATAGATAGATAGATAGATAGATAGATAGATGTCTTGAATGTTTTTTGATGCATCCTGGGAGGAAGTATATGGAAGGAAGTATAGCTATCCCAGTCCCCCTTTAACTCTTTGTTAGCAATCCCCCCCAAAAAAATTTTTTTAGCACATATATATTGATGCACCTTGGTTTTTGTAACTGCTATACTGCAGTTCTACTATTATGATCACTTTTGCCTTGCAGCCCCAGTCTAGGAGCATTAAACAGGCTCAAGTCGTTACTGCGATACACTACAAGTTCGAATTTCTTTTTTTGTTGACAAAGAGTTAAAGAATTAAATGGGAGACTAGAATAGCTATTTTGAGCTTTTTAGCTCTCATCATTCGAACCCCATAAGGGTATGGCTAGCTGATGAGAGCTAAAAAGCTCAAAATAGCTATTCTAGTCTCCCATTTAATTCTTTAACTCTCTGTCAACAAAAAAAGAAATTCGAATATATACATATACATACACACACACACACACACACACACACACATCCCTGAATGTATACTAAAGACACTCATGCCCAGCACACAACTCCAGAAAGCTTCGACATTTATCTGAGGGCTTTCCCAAAAATCCATAAACCTATGCAACAAATCTTCGCCAAAGCCTTACCTGTCACAAGCTGTTGTCCAGTTAATCCCACCGGCACCATTCCGAGGTTATTCATTGCGGTTGCCCAGGCTGACGGATCAGTGACTGACATGTTAAATTGTGTTGTGTCTATAGCTATGTTCCCCAAGCCATCAGCTGCTGATGGAAAAGAAGCACATTCTGATCAACAGGATTGCTAGACGGGTCAATGGGCAAACCAAAGAATTCTCTTCCATTCTTGCCGTGCAATTATCTCGGATCGTATTTTTTCCCCTGTTCTCCTTCATCTACGGGAAAAAGTACACCGCGGCACCAGCCACAAAGCAAAGAAGAAGAAAAAATCCAATATATACCATGTCTGTTGAGACCTAACCCAATAAAGGGCAAAGGTTCCTATGGAAACAAATTCCCAAGGACACTGATAGGTTTGGCGAGAATAATGAATTTAGCACGGCAAAGAATTGGGGAGGGGGGAGGCCCTTGAAAACTTCACCTCTGCCGTGCGTTTCTGACGAGAGGCCTTCCTGGCCCTGAATGCTTGTGCCAAAATCTAGTTTTCTGCTCAGCTTCTGTACAACTCAATATTGGTTTTGTCGCAACAGCATCACACAGGTATTCCTTGGGGGGTAAAAGGATGAATTTGAGCTAGGCAGGACATTAAAATATATTGGACAGTAAGGATATCAAATCAACCTGTCGTATATCCCTCGTTCGGGGGGAGACACAGAAAAATATTAACCTCCCATCCTGATCCCCAACTGACCTAATGCAATTTTGTTGTGAGACACCCCGAATTTTATTGTCTAGGGAGATTCTCCGTCATCCAGATCACGGTTGTCCCAAAGGTGCTTTTTTAAAAGACGTTTTTTGAAGACGTTTCGCTTCTCATCCAAGAAGCTTCTTCAGTTCTGACTGAAGGCTGGAGAACGGGAAGATTTATATTCCTTGCTGTCATCCGGTTGTTGGCGCTCCCTCTGAGAGTCGTTGAGGCCACTTGGAGGTTTATCTGTCTATCTGTCCAAGTGGCCTCAACGACTCTCGAAGGGAGTCCTAAAGACTGGATGATTGTGAGGAAAATAAATCTTTCCATTCTCCACCATTCCGTCAGAACCGAAGAAGCTTCCTGGATGAGCAGCGAAATGTCTTCAAGGAAAAACAAAGTAATAATAATAATAATAATAATAATAATAATAATAATAATAATAATAATAATAATAATAATAATAATAATAATAATAATAATAATAATAAAGTTGGAAGGGACCTTGGAGGTCATCTAGTCCAACCCCCTGCTCAAGCAGGAAACCCTATACCATTTCGGACAAATGGCTGTCCAGTCTCTTCTTAAAAACTTCCAGTGTTGGAGCATTCACCGCTTCTGG
>NW_015386413.1:2434227-2436555 GCF_001527695.2 Protobothrops mucrosquamatus
AATAATAATAATAAAGTTGGAAGGGACCTTGGAGGTCATCTAGTCCAACCCCCTGCTCAAGCAGGAAACCCTATACCATTTCGGACAAATGGCTGTCCAGTCTCTTCTTAAAAACTTCCAGTGTTGGAGCATTCACCGCTTCTGGAGGCAGGTTGTTCCACTGGTTAATTGTTCTCACTGTCAGGAAGTTTCTCCTTAGTTCCAGGTTGCTTCTCTCCTTGATTAGTTTCCATCTGTTGCTTCTTGTCCTGCCCTCAGGCGCTTTGGAGAACAGCTTGACTCCCTCTTCTTTGGGGGCAGCCCCTGAGATATTGGAAGACTGCTATCCTGTCCCCCCTCATCCTTCTCTTCATTAGACTAGACATACCCAATTCCAGCAGCCATTCCTTATATGCTTTGACCTCCAGTCCCTTGATCATCTTTGTTGCTCTTCTCTGCACTCTTTCTAGAGTCTCAACATCTTTTTTACATTGTGGTGACCAAAACTGGATGCAGTAATCCAAGTGTGGCCTTACCAAGGCCTTGTAAAGTGGTTGCCTTTTGAAAAAGCACCTTTGGGACAAATACAATTCTTTTAAAATAATAATAATAATAATAATAATAATAATAATAATAATAATAATAATAATAATAATAATAATAATAATAATAATAATAATAATAATAATAATAATAATAATAATAATAATAATAAAATAAAAATAATAATAAAAACAAAAAAAAACATGCAACTAGAACTACCAAAGAGACATTCACCTGTGCCCATGGTTCTGCTAGGTATTTCTCGCCAACTTTCTCCCGACACACGTTGACTTCTTCATTTGCTCGTGTATTAACAGCTTGAAAGGCAAAAAGGTCCTGGATCCACTTTTAGCGCAGTATGCTTTGGAAGGGAAAAAGAAAGAAAGAAAGAAAAAGAATCAGGAATTGAAAATGATTTTTGAATGGTTCTTCCTACAGATCTTTGCAGGAAAGATAGCCAGAGCGTTCCAGAGGAAACTCAAACGCACACCTCTGCCCAAGACATCAAAATGAATATTATGCCATTGGTGGATCCTGCTGATTGAGAACAAAATGAACCTGTTGTAGAAGATCTGGCTTAATATTTTGCCTCTGGGCTGCTTAACCTCTCCAGTGTTTAGGTTTTATCAGCTCCTGCACAGCTACGTACTTTTCCGAGCTGGGGTCTGCTGGGAGGACCTACTTAAGACTGGAAATGCCTTTTTAAAAAAGTTAAAAATTAATTGCAATTGAAAGGCTGAAGAAACAACTTAACTCTGGAATAGGTTTCTAGGTACAAAAAAATAAAAGTAAGATGGGAATACAGAAGGCGGGAAAAAAATTACCTTGAGGCACTCAAGTTAAGAAATGGGTTTTTTATTTGTTTGCAAAGTGGCATATTATAACTGCAATACCTTAAAAATTAGGGTCAAAGCAAGCTTTTCTCCAAATGTTTAAATGAGAATCCTTTAGCTCTTCTCCTTGACTTTTGATTGGGTAACTACGGTAATTAAAAAAAAAAACATTCAAAGGATAATGAAGTTCTCTGTTATCAATGCGAATGTATAGAATACTCTAGCTGGAAAGGACCTTGGAGGTCATCTAGTCCAACCCCCTGCTCAAGCAGCAAACCCTATACCATTTCAGACAAAGGGTTGTCCAGATTTAATTTATGGTGACTGGCAATCTTCTGGTAAAAAGAGGATCTTACATTCAGCAAGGCTGGCAGGCAAAAAAATTCCAGAACTGTTATTTGTCATCAGTAGTTACATTGTACCGTTTTAATTTTAAAAGATGTAAAGGCAGAAGTATGGTGGTTTTTACTCCAGCTCCAGACAGTATATCTCTATTGACATTAAGAGACATAGTAATAATAATAGCAACGTAATAGCATGGACATTCTCAAGACATAATAACGTTATCGTATGGATTAAGGCATAAAATACACAAACATGTTCCACAGGAAGTATTATATACACATTATATTATATGTTATGTATGATAGAGAGAGAGAGATACAGATTAGATAGATAGACAGACAGACAGACAGACAGACAGACAGACAGACAGACAGACAGACAGACAGACAGACAGACAGATAGATAGATAGATGTAGAGGGATAGACAGATGATAGATAAAGAGAGGGGGGGATGGATGGATGGATGGAAGGATGGATGGACAGACGAACAGACAAAGTAGGTAGGTAGATAAGATAGTTAAGTAGATAGATAGATAGATAGATAGATAGATAGATAGATAGATAGATAGATAGATAGATAGATAGATAGATAGATAGATAGATAGATAGATAGATAGATAGATAGATA
>NW_015386413.1:2439097-2468021 GCF_001527695.2 Protobothrops mucrosquamatus
AGGGGAGAGAGGGAGGGAGGGAGGGAGGAAGGAAGGAAGGAAAGATAGCAATAGCACTTGGACTTATATACGACTCCACAGTGCTTTACAGCCCTCTTTAAGAGGTTTACAGAGTCAGCCTGTTGCCCCCCCCCAACAATCTGGGTCCTCATTTTACCGACCTCGGAAGGAGGGAAGGCTGAGTCAACCTTGAACCAGTCAGGATCGAACCCCTGACTGTGGGCAGAGTCAGCCTTGCATTATTGCTGTGCCATCAAGGAAGGAAGGAAGGAAGGAAGGAAGGAAGAGATGGAGGGAGGGAGGGAGGGAGGGAGGAAGGAAGGAAGGAAGGAAGGAAAGATAGCAATAGCACTTGGACTTATATACCACTCCACAGTGATTTACAGCCCTCTCTAAGCGGTTTACAGAGTCAACCTATTGTACCCCAACAATCTGGGTCCTCATTTTACCGACCTCGGAAGGATGGAAGGCCGAGTCAACCTTGAGCCCGTCAGGATCGAACTGCTGGCAGTGGGCAGAATCAGCCTGCAATACTGCATTCTAAGCACTGCACCACCCCGGTTCAGAACGATACGTAAGGGTGGTGTTATGAAAGCTGTAACTGTTCTAAAGCCCCACAAAAAGATTTTTTTTTAATAAGCTGGTCACACCTACAAACAAAATGAGGCGTTGCGTTGCCAGTTGACCCTCACTTATCTCTCTCTCTCGCTCTCTTTAATTCTGCTGGAATGAATACAGGTTGATTCTCCAAATTCGTGCTGAGCTTCTGTGGCTTCTCTCTCCTTCGCATCCAATTCTGCAACAATAGCTCGTGACCTTGTGAGAAATTCAGAGTTATTTATTTTTGCTCTGGTTGAAGCCGTTCTGCTGGGGGGAGGGAGCAATAGCTGGAATCCTGGAGTATTTCTGGCATTCTGATATTTATGGGAAACTAAAGTGCTTTCTGGATCAGGGTTTAATTTTAAGCATGCCTTTCCTGTTTCTTTAAAACTCTGGAGGATTCTTTTTTTTTTTTACTGCAAGCAGGCCAGAGTCTATGATTGGTAGGGCCATAAATCATGTGAAGAAAGTCATAAATAAATGCCTCCTGCCTACACAGCATTACTAGTTTTTTTCCCCCCTGAAAATTAAAGTTTGCTAAATCGCCTCAATTCCGGTACTTCTGTCTTCTCCTCCCTGAAACGTGGAGTCCTTTATGTCCTTGAAACAAAAAGATTAAAAAATAGATCCAAATCCGCCCGTAACCCCAGATATTTATTTATATGGAAATAAGCCTCCTTGAGTTCAATTCATTTTGTAGGTGGTCTGGCCTTAGTTTTCTCTAAGGCAGGGGTCTTCAAACTTGGCCCTTTTATGACTGGTGGACTTCAGCTCCCAGAATTCCTCAGCCAGCCTCCATTTTGTTGGTTAGATTTAAGACAGGGGTCTTCAAACTTGGCCCTTTTATGACTGGTGGACTTCAACTCCCAGAATTCCACAGCCAGCCTCCATTTTGTTTGTTAGATTTAAGACAGGGGTCTTCAAACTTGGCCCTTTTATGACTGGTGGACTTCAACTCCCAGAATTCCTCAGCCAGCCTCCATTTTGTTTGTTAGATTTAAGACAGGGGTCTTCGAACTTGGCCCTTTGATGACTTGTGGACTTCAGCTCCCAGAATTCCTCAGCCAGCCTCCATTTTGTTGGTTAGATTTAAGACAGGGGTCTTCAAACTTGGCCCTTTTATGACTGGTGGACTTCAACTCCCAGAATTCCTCNAGATAGATAGATAGATAGATAGATAGATAGATAGATAGATAGATAGATAGATAGATAGATAGATAGATAGATGAGAGAGAGAGAGAGAGAGATGGATGGATAGATACATAGAGATAGAAAGATAGATGAGAAGCAGAGAGAGAGAAAAAATAAAGAGAGATAGAAATTGAGACAGAGATAGATTGATATAGATGTGTTTTATATATGAAAGTATTGTGTTGAAAATAGAGATTCGCTCTCTGTGGTGCTTGGAGAATTTAGATTTTTTTTCAGAGTTCCTGCCTAGCATTAATCTCTTTCAAACATCTGCTGCAACAGAAGTCTCTGGAAAAAAAAAAGTTATATGCAAACAGTGGTAGGGTTTGTTTGTTTAAGAAAATAACTTTGTGCTGGGAAAATTTGCATTGAAGAAGCTCGGTATACCAAAGAGCGGACCAAGCACAGTTGGGATTTAATCAGTCAAAGTCTTTCACAATTTCCATTAACATCGTACACATTTTTTTATGGGTTTTATTCTTCAAAGCCAGCAGAAACCCAACGGAAGAACGTATTAATTTGTTTGCCGTGTTTATAACACTACTGCTGAAGAAATCTGAGTGGCATCCAGTCATAAAATACGACCCATTAAAGTAGATAAGAAAATGGACAGAATGGTTATCAAATAGCACATTTCTGAACTGGTATCTAGGAGAGAACATCTAATAAATTATTATGTTTTTAAAAAATATCTACCTAGTTAAACATTATGGTTCTGCTTCATATTGTCTACTTGATCAACTGATTGTTTTACTTGATAATAAACATATCCATAGAATTTGGAAAATGAGCTTTGGGGATTTTTCCACTTTTGTTTTTTCCTGACTGTCCTAGTGTTCGTTAAGATTCGAACTCTTTCTTTTATCCTGATTAAATTTGGTCCCGTGCTACCAAACGCCAGCGAATCAGGTTCAGGTGATTCCAAAGTGTTTTGCTAGATATTGACATCAAAGTCCATTTTTTAGAAAATGCAGCGGCAATGAAATTGAATCTGGGATGACAAAGTGCCCTCAAGAAAAGTGGTAGACCTAGAACGGTCAAAGAGGCAATAAACGAAGACAGTGCTAACTTTGCTAAAGCTAAGCAACATCTTGATGTTGACACAAAGAAGTTTTTTTTCCCCAAAAAAACCAAGTGGATTTTCTTGGTTTTTTTCCTTGAAAACGTTTCACTTCTCATCCAAGAAGCTTCTTCAGTTCTTGATGCTGACATTGTTGATGTTCTTCAAAGCAAAATGTCCCACTATATACTGGGATACTCAATAACACAAGCAGACGATGGCTGTGGTCTCTTCCACCACCAAAATTACATTAATGGTATAAGTCACCCATTGGGTAGGAGAATCAATGATTCCCCCCCCCAAAAAAAAACAACCCAAAGGGGGAAAAACGAAGGAGGGGGGGGAAGCATTTCCACCATTTGTTTACAGTTCTGAAAAAAGAAAATGGAAATTTAGGAGACCTACATGACTGACGTTAATGAAGGCCATCGATGGGGCTGACTTGCCTCAGAGAATGGTAGTGATAGCAATAGCACTTAGACTTATATACCGCTTCACAGTGCTTTTATACAGCCCTCTCTAAGCGGTTTACAGAGTCAGCCTGTTGCCCCCAACAATCTGGGTCCTCATTTTACCGACCTCGGAAGGATGGAAGGCTGAGTCAACCTTGAACCGGTCAGGATCGAACCTCTGATTGTGGGCAGAGTCAGCCTTGCGGTATTGCATTCCAACCGCTGTGCCATCAAGGAAGGAAGGAAGGAAGGAAGGAAGGAAGGGAGGGAGGGAGGGAGGAAGGGAGGGAGAGATGGAGGGGAGAGAGGGAGGGAGGGAGGGAGGAAGAAAGGAAAGAAGGAAGGAAGGAAGGAAGGAAGGAAGGAAGGGAGAGAGGAAGGGAGAGAGGGAGGGAGGGAGGGAGGGAGGGAGGGAGAGANCTCCCAGAATTCCTCAGCCAGCCTCCATTTTGTTTGTTAGATTTAAGACAGGGGTCTTCGAACTTGGCCCTTTGATGACTTGTGGACTTCAGCTCCCAGAATTCCTCAGCCAGCCTCCATTTTGTTGGTTAGATTTAAGACAGGGGTCTTCAAACTTGGCCCTTTTATGACTGGTGGACTTCAACTCCCAGAATTCCTCAGCCAGCCTCCATTTTGTTTGTTAGATTTAAGACAGGGGTCTTCAAACTTGGCCCTTTGATGACTTGTGGGAGTTATGAATTCTGGGAGTTGAAGTCCACAAGTCATCAAAGGGCCAAGTTTGAAGACCCCTGTCTTCCATTCTCCACCATTCAGTCAGGACTGAAGAAGCTTCTTGGATGAGAAGCAAAATGTGTTCAAGGAAAAAAAACCAAGAAAGTCCAGTAGCCTTTGGAAAAAGCACCTTTGGGATATATTCCCTATTTATCACCAAGACATACTGCAAGCAGTATAAATGAACGGCCACCTATTTAGCAGACAACGTCAGAATAAAATTATTGCACATAATGAGAAAGAAAATCGTGAATGGCCGTCCAGGGTCATTCCAGCTGCCGATTGTGGAACACGCCATGAATTATTGGTATCCAAACATAAGATAAGATAACCTTTATTGTCATTTTTTTTTTACTGTGGGCACAACGGCTCTCAAGTCTCTTCTTAAAAACCTCCAGTGATGGAGCACCCACAACTTCTAGAGGCAGGTTGTTCCACTGATTAATTGTTCTAACTGTCAGGAAATTCCTCCTTAGTTCTAGGTTGCTTCTCTCCTCGATTAATTTTTCCACCCATTGCTTCTTGTCCTGCCTTCAGGGGCTTTGGAGAATAGCTTGACTCCCTCTTCTTTGGGGCAGCCCCTTTCAGACTGTCACAGCCCTGTTTCTGACCCGGGTCCTCAGTGGAAGGCAGGCTGGTTGCGAGTGTTTTTTCTGCAGTCCTAACTCTCCGTTGAAGTCTGGTCTGTCTTGCTTGGTTGCCATACCACACCCGACAGTTATAGAAGCACAAATGACAGACCCAGCCACTGCTTTGTAGAACTTTATCAGCAGCTCCTTGGGCAGTCTGTGACTTTTTAATGAATAGGACTGAAGACCTAAACTGATTCAGAGTAGGTTCATAGGACGTAGTCAATTTAAATCTGAATTTGCACACTGCCTCACACCATAAACTAGCCAAATGGGTAAGATAAGATAAGATAACCTTTATTGTCATTTTTTTTAATGTGGGCACAACGGCACACATCAAAAATGAAATTTAGTTGCCCGCTCTCAAAGTGAAACACATACATGACGCACACCTAAAACATACTATGTACAACACACTCCTACATATACATAACAAATAAATATTAAATACTGTCCATCTTGAATATATAATGGAAGGAGGAAGCTTGAGAGATCACACGGTTAATGCTGTATGGAATGAAACTATGGCTGAATCTGAAAATTAAAGAGATTAAACATCCCAGGAATATTTGATATGGGGGACATTCCATCAATATAAAATCCGGGTAAGAAACAGAGTCCCCACACTGATTTTATGCACAAAGGAGTTTGACAAGCTACGGCAAAAAAAAAAAAAAGAAGACATCATGAAAGCTTAAAATACTGCCCAAATTTGAGCTAGCTGGGAATTTCAAAGACAGAAAGATTCAAATAGTTTTCAGAAGAAGCTATCAGGAAAATGAGAGAAAAACTGAGGATAAAAGCCTTAGGCAACAACATCAAGGAGGTGTCATGAATGAATGTAGACTCTCAACGTGAAGCAAAGGATGATATCTTAATCCAGAGTGTTCGCAAATAGAGGAAAAAATAACAAGAAAAGAAATATGAGCTCTCTTTTTTTAAGAAGAACGGAGAAACCACGGGAAAATTAAAAGTAAAGTAAATAAACACGGAAGCAATCTGCAGGAGAAAATTAATTAAAAGAAGATTAAAATGCTTAAACTGAAGGTTGACAGTCCTTCAAACACAAGTAGAAGAAAACTAAAATGTTTGCAGCAGGAGAAAATCTTCATGGACCAAGCGTGCTCGTAAGAGCAATGAAGGAGAATATTTGTAGCTCAGCATTGTAACGAGGGGGTCCTTGGTGCTCTCTGAGCTTGGTGGTTTTCTTGCAGATGTTTCACGACCCGACTAGGTAACATCATCAGTGCTGGTGAAATGAGGGGTCATTGGTGCTCTCTGAGTTGGTTGTTTTCTTGCAGACATTTTATTAGTCCAGACTAGCACAGATATCAACTAGTTTGGGTAATGAAACATGTGCAAGAAAACAACCAAGTTCAGACAGCTCCCCACAATTCTCCTCCTCCTCCTCCCCCCTCCTCCTCATTCTCATCCTCCTCGTCCTCCTCGTCCTCCTCCTCCTTCTCCTCTTCCTCCTCCTCCTCCCTCTCCCCAATAAATCCCACTTCCTACTAGCACTGATGATGTTACCTAGTTTGTGTAATGAAACGTCTGCAAGAAAACCACCAAGCTCAGAGAGCACCAAGGACCCCACACTCCTCCTCCTCCTCCTCCTCCTCCTCCTCCTCAAACTCCTTCTCCTCTTCCTCCTCCTCTCCTCAAACTCCTTCTAGCACTGATGATGTTACCAAGTTTGGGTAATGAAATGTCCATTAGAAAACCATTAACTCAGAGAACACCAAGGACCCCACAGTCCTCCTCCTCCTCCTCCTCCTCCTCCTCCTCTTCCTCCTCCATTTTTTACCCTTACACTTGCAGCATCCTTATAGTCACGTGATCAAAATTCAGACGCTTGGCAACTGGCATGTACTTATGACAGTTGCAACATCCCAGGGGTCACGTCATGTGATCCCCTTTGGTGACCTTCTGACGAGCAAAGTCAATGGGGAAGCCAGATTCCACTTAATGATCATGTTACTCACGTAACCTGCAGTGATTCACTTAACCACTTCGGCAAGAAAGGTCGTAAAATGAGAGCAAAACTCACTTAATAAATGTCTTCACTTAGCAACATAAACTTGGGGCTCAGTTGTTGGCGTAAGTCGAGGACTGCCTGTACAAGCATCTTTCAACATGTCTGAGATTGTCGTAAGGGACAGGTCAAGACTGGGGGGGGCACTTTTCCACGCGGTTGCGTCCAACTTGTTGACCCTCAGCCCACTAACTAAAGTTGTAAATGCATTTAATACCATGTATTTTGACATGTATCGGTTTACAATTCTCTTTGATTAAACCAACTGCCAACGTGTCGGGAGAATAACCGTGCCCAAACAACCCAACAGCTGGTTTTGAGGGTTTTTTTTTTTTCCCCTGCTCTCCTGGTGCAGCTATTTAAATCTCTCTTTCTGTTCTTCTCCTCCCCAAATGCCATTGATCAAAGTCAACCTGGTGAAGTTGCGCTTTCCAAGAGCAGAAAAGGATCCCTGTTTCCTCGGCGTTTTGTTCGGCCGTGGCGAAGGACCCCGTCCCCAAATCAAATTCCAAGTGGCAGCCACGTCCCCTTTGCTATTTTCTAGCCAGGATGACTTTGCATCCTGCACCAGACCCCAGAGGCTTTTGGGGCAAATAAAGGTTGAGTAGTTGTGGCAGAATGTTTGAAGCATGCCAGCTTTCTGTTGTGAGAAGTCAGCCACGCAGAGAAGGAAATATTAAAAGGGCAGAAAAATGTATTTCCTCAAAGGATCTTAAAGAGGCAGAAAAGCAGGCCCAGTTTTTTCTTAATAGCCCCAAGTCTCCCTCCCCCAAGCAGAAACCAGCTCTGTAGAAATGCAGATGTAAATCCAGGAAGGTTGAAGCTAGAAGCTTAGGAAGACAAAGACACCTAAAATCTACATACCCCACCCAAAGTCTAAGACAGGACATAATAGGATTAACTCACAGATGCCAAAGGGACACAGGTCAAAATACATGACACAGGAAATACAAAGCCTCAAACAGGAACAGGAAATAACCTCCAAACAAAAGGCTCCAGAGGGTATAAAAACCCACTCCCTACATGTGCTCAGCCCTTTTTCTTTTTCTTCTTTCTGCCAGAACCATCTTTCTGTCTGGCTCTCCTCTTCAATAAACTGCAACCTTCTTTCTAAAGCAGTCGCCATGTTTATTCCCAGCTTGGACTGAACCACGGTGAAGACTTTTCTTCCAACACTGTTATTATTATTATTTTTTTTAGAATTAAACCAAGTGTATCACTGAGAATCAAGCGATGCGGAAGGCCGTCGAGGGAGATTCTTGGGGACACACAGATGCCTGACGATATTGCCCTGTCTGCTCCCGTATCAATGATGGATCTTCCAATTCCCACTCTCCTTATAGGCATGTCTCTTAGCAACCGTTTCAGCTGGCCTGGAGAAGCAGGCAGCAAATTTCGGCCTGTTTCCTGGCTTCTCCTTCTCACCTCCTACGTGATTCCTCCTCCCTGTCATTGGTGGAAGGAAAAAGGCAGTGGAGCTGAGTGTTTTTTCATCACCACGCTGCTCGCCAGATCCATCCGTGATGGACTGGATCCTTCTGTTCCTATTGCAGTGAAAGGATTCCAGGAGAATCATCTCCCAAGCCATGTGCAAAATATCAGACCTAGGAAAAGGCTGGTTGGGAGAGGCTCAATTAAATGGCTGCTTAATGACCACTGGGGTCCTGTGGATTTCTGTGGCAACTGAGTAAATCAGGGCCGGGCCGTTGTGTGCAACAGCTGCATTGGGGAGGTAACAGAGGGCTCTGCTGAGCAAGTAATTTTGTGTGGAGAATATTAGCTACTTGGTTCTTAATAGGAAGCTTTGAGGGAGTCTGGATAAAGATGAGAGGCGGGAGGGGAAAAGAGGAGAGGAGAAGAAAAGAGAGGAGAGGAGAGGAGAAGAAAAGAGGGGAGGGGAGGGGAGGGGAGAGAAGGGGAGGGGAGACAGGATGAAAGGAAATGAAATGAAAGAAGGAAAGGAAAGGAAAGGAAAGGAAAGAGGATGGAAGGAAAGGAGAGGAGAGGAAAGGATGCGAGGAGAGGAGAGGAGAGGAAAAGAAAAGAAAGGAGAAGAAAAGAAGGGAGGGGAGGGGAGAGGAGAGGATGAAAGGAAAGGAAAAGAAAGAAGGAAAGGAAAGGAAAGGAAAGGAAAGGAGGAAAGGATGGAAAGAGAGGAGAGGAGAGGAAACAGGATGCGAGGGGAGGAGAGGAGAAGAGAGGAGAGGAGAGGAGAAGAGAGGAGGGAGCGGAGAGGAGGAGAGGAGAGGAGAAGGAGAGGAGGAGAGGAGAAGGAGGAGAGGAGAGGAGAAGAGAGGAGAAGAGAGGAGAAGAGAGGAGGGAGAGGAGAGGAGAGGAGAGGAGAGGAGAGAGCTCATATTTTTTATTCGGGATGTTTTAGACGCTGAATACTGTTCCATAATTAAAAGACTAACTCATAGCTCTAAAGAAGCTGTAGAGAACTTAGAAAAATCTGCAGACCGTTTGTCAGTTCAAGCAAAGCTCAGCAGTTCGGAGAAAAAGACACGTTTTTCCAGGATACTGAACAGCCCAAGTAGCGCTGTCTTATTTTTATTTTTTTTAAAATGTAATATTTGCAGTATAACACATAAACCAGACTTCCTTCAGAAAGCAGATTACAGGAAGGCTCACAAATCCTAAAACAACACCAGGGATCTGCAAGATAAACAGCTGATCCACCGAGACAGACCTTTAAATGGGATCCAGCAGTTTTTCAAACTCGGTTCCAGAGTGTGGGTGACCAACAGATGCTTTTAACAAGCTGCAAGTGTGTTGTGTTTTGCGTCACACAACCAGCTGCATCCGGGAATAAATAACTGAAGCTCTAGTAAAATTCAATGAAGAGTTAGAGAAGTCCAGTGTGGCGGTGGCAAAATCATCTGCAGTGCAAAATAACTGCAACCGTAATAATAAATTTGGAAAAATAATCTAGACAGGGGAGAACATTATGGCCCAGTGGGCTGGCGGTGAGAAGCAAACTTAGCCATGGTTCATATAGAAAAGGTCACTATATATCAATGGCCACATTTCCATTTTTTTTCATTCTGTCTAGAACTTGTTTTCCATATGGCAATCACTGTTTTATCTTGGAAGGAAAAGACACTCATTAAAGAAATATGGAATGGAATGGAATGGAATGGAATGGAATGGAGAGTAGAGTAGAGTAGAGTAGAGTAGAGTAGAGTAGAGTAGAGTAGAGTAGAGTAGAGTAGAGTAGAGTAGAATAGAACCTTGGAGGTTGGGGGGCACCGTTTTACGGTGGTTCTCCTCCTACCTCTCGGACCGGACGCAATTTGTGTTGGCAGGGGGGCAGAGGTCAACCTCGAGGCGCCTCACTTGTGGGGTACCACAGGGGTTGGTTCTCTCGCCTCTCCTGTTCAACATTTACATGAAGCCACTGGGTGAGATCATCCGTGGTTTCGGGGTGGAGTTTCATCAGTACGCAGATGACACCCAGCTGTACATCTCCACCCCGGACCACCCCAACAATGCCACGGAAGTGATGTCCCGGTGCCTGGAGGCCGTGCGAGTCTGGATGGGGAGGAACAGGCTTCGTCTCAATCCGTCCAAGACCGAGTGGCTGTGGTTTCCGGCATCACGTCATAGCCAGTTGGTTCCATCTCTGGCTATCGGGGGCGAGTCATTAGCCCCCGCGGAGAGGGCTCGCAACCTGGGCGTCCTCCTGGATGCTCGGCTGTCTTTAGACGATCATGTGACGGCCGTGGCCAGGGGGGCTTTTCATCAGGCTCGCCTGATACGCCNCCCGGAGGCTCCAGCTAGTTCAGAATGTGGCTGCGCGGGGGATTTTGGGGGCCTCTAGATGCTCCCATGTAACACCTCTCCTGCGCGAGCTGCACTGGCTGCCGGTGGCCTTCCGGGTGCGCTTCAAGGTGTTAGTAACAACTTTTAAAGCGCTCCATGGCAATGGACCTAGGTATTTGCAAGACCGCCTCCTACCAAATACCTCCCTCCGCTCCCACAGAGAGGGCCTTCTTAGAGTGCCGTCGGCCAGACAATGCCGGCTGGCGACCCCCAGGGGGAGAGCCTTCTCTGTGGCAGCTCCTGCCCTCTGGAATGACCTACCCCCTGACCTACGTACAGTTGCGGACCTGCGCCTTTTTCGCCGAGCCCTGAAGGCCCATCTATTCCGTGCGGCCGGCCTGGCGTAGTTTGGATTGTGTTTCAGTGGGGGTTTTTGTATGGGTGTGTTTTTAGAACAGGCCTATTATTTAATTTGATTTTAAAACAGAAACTATTTATTTATTCGTGGTTTTTAGTATCGCCTGTTCACCGCCCTGAGTCCCGCAAGGGAGATAGGGCAGTATATAAATTTAATAAATAAATAAATAAATAAATAAATCTAGTCCAACCCCTGCTCAGGCAGGAAACCCTATACTATTTCAGACAAATGGCTGTCCAGTCTCTTCTTAAAAACTTCCAATGTTGGAGTATTCACCACTTCTGGAGGCAGGTTGTTCCGCTGGTGAATTGTTCTCACTGTCAGGAAGTTTCTCCTTAGTTCTAGGTTGCTTCTCTAGTTGATGAGTTTACATCTGTTGCTTCTTGCCCTGCCTTCAGGTGCTTTGGAGAATAGCTTGACTCCCTCTTCTTTGGGGCAGCCCCTGAGATACTGGAACACGGCTATCATGTCCCCCCTCGTCCTTCTCTTCGTTAAACTAGACATACTCAATTCCAGCAACCATTCTTTATATGTTTTAGCCTCCAGTCCCCTGATCATCTTTGTTGCTCTTCTCTGCACTCTTTCTACAGTCTCAACATATTTTTTACACCGTGGTGACCAAAACTGGATGCCGTACTCCAAGTGTGGCTTTACCAAGGTCTTGTAAAGTGGTATTAATACTTCACGTGATCTCGATTCTATCCCTCTGTTAATGGAGCCTAGCACTGTGTTGGCTTTTTTGGCAGCTGCGGCACACGGCTGGCTCATATTTAAGGGATTGTCCACTCAGAGATCCCTCCCACAGTTACTACTATTGAGAGATGCAAAAACACTCAGACAACACCTTTGTCTCCTATTTCAAACTTCACTTGTAAAATGTTCTAGATCAAAACCAACAAAACCTTTGGGTGAATGTATAGTTCTCTTGCTAGATAAATATTTACCAAGCTACTCTGATGACATCACCAATGGGCCAATAAAATATATGGACCACACAAAAAATTGTCCAGCATCCAACTCTCACACAGCCTGTTTGTCATTCTTGCCTAAGCGTTCATTACATTTATTGCTTATTTCCATGAAAATAAATCTGCAGTGGAACTTCTATAAATAACCCTAAATGCAACAATAGTAGATTCTAACTGGAGGAGGAATTACCAGATTATTTTTTTTTGCATTCATTTGTGCAAAACAACAGTGCTATTTTACACACGCTGCAGCAAAAATATATTCTTCTTCTCTCTCTCTCTCTCTCTCTTTTTTTTTTTTTTGTATCCAGCAACAAAAAAATGGTGTTACAAATCTTTGAAGGTTTTAACGTCTTTGCTCTACTCTGTTTTTCTCTTTTAGGGTTCCGAAAAAACGCCGCAATTTTTAACACAGTTGCTAGGGAGGGTGCATTGATTTGCCTTCTACTTCCCACAGTGTTTTGTCAACAAATCTTATGTTTCTATAATTGGAAAGAGAAAAATTCTAATATATTTTGAACGACGATGTTTCTGCTTCGGGGAAATTTAGCCCAGTGGAAGAAAAACAGGCTTTCTTGGCATTAAGGATTTTATTGAAGTTTTATCAAAACTCTGCCTTTTTTTAAATGTGCATTGTACCGCTGTGATCCCAAAGGTGCTTTTTAAATAGACAACTGGGCTTTCTTGTTTTTCTTTGAAGACGTTTCGCTTCTCATCCCAGAAGCTTCTTCAGCTCTGACTGGATGGTGGGGGAGTGGAAGGATTTATACTCCTTCAAGACAGCTGGTCATTTGCCTTCTTTGTCATTGAGGCCACTTGGAGGCTTACCTTGTCCTCAAGGTCACCTAAGTGGTGCAAATGGGTGGGGAGCCTTCTGGGAACTGCTGAAAGGATTGTGTTGTAGACTGGAGATGTGTGGTGTCCTATCCCTTCCCCTCTCTTGAGAGAGGGCTGTTCAATTTGGGCCTAGATGGCCTCTTGGATTCTTCTTTCAAACCAGCAGTCCTCTCTGTCCAAAATGTGGACTTTGCTGTCTTCCAAAGAGGGGCCTCTGTCTTTTTTCAAATGCAGATGGACTGCTGACTCTTGTCCTGATGGGTTTGTTCTTCCATGTTGCGCCATGCGTTTGTGAACGGGTTGTTTTGTTTCCCCAATGTACAGATCTGCACTCATTGCATTGTACTGCATATACCCATGGTGGCGAATCTACGGCACGGGTGCCAGAGGCAGCACTCAGAGCCCTCTCTGTGGCACGCGCGCCGTCGCCCCAGTCCTAGGCCTTCAGCTGGGTTTTATAATAGCTTTTCGCTTTAGGCCTCTGCCGCCGTGTGCAAAAAAATAAAAAGGTTCAATCAATCAGTCAATTTCAACTTCTCACGGGAAAACAAAAGATCTTGCAAAGTTGGAATTGATTGATTGAACTTTTTAGTCCCACCCAGTCTGCTGTTGCCACTGCAGCCACGCCCACTCAATGGGCCACACTCACTCAGCACCCGACGATGCATAAGTGGGTTTTGGGTTGCAGTTTAAGCACTTGGTCTCTAAAACAGGGCTTTTCAACCAGTGGTACGGGTACTACCTGTGGTACATTGGCACCTGGCAGGTGGTACGCGACCATCTTAGAAAAGGGGTAGCGGGGGAGGGGAATGAACTGAACCGGTAGCAGCACCGCACAAGCCTGAGTGAGAGACGGCTGGAGCTGCAGGGCTGTCTGGGGTCAGCGGAAGCGCCAGGATCAGTGCTGCTTTCCAGCTGATCAGCGCTTCTTCGGGACTGTCAGGGCTCAGTGGAAGCGCCAGGATACAGCTGGAGCTCGGCACTGATCCTGGCGCTTCTGCTGAGGCCAGAAGTGCTGATCATCTGGAATGTTGCAGCATCTCCAGGGTCTTGTGATTTACATTCAGATGCTTGGCAACTGATTCATATTTATGACGGTCACAGTGTCCCAGGGTCATGTGAAGTGACCAAAACCTGCTGCAACCACCCAGCAGACGGGGGGGGGGGAATAAAAACCAAACACCCCCCCACCCCACCCCCACTGCCAATCCTCAACAGAAATGCTCACAACAATGAAAACCTCGGACAGGAGGAAGAGCGCCGCCGGGCGGGCAGGCAGGTGTCTTGCTCGGCTGTGGCTTGGGGGGCACTTTTTCCAGTGCCATTGTAACTTCGAACAGTCATTAAGCGAACTGTTGTAAATCGAGGACTGCCTGTCCTCGATTTATCACTTTTTTCCTTTTTGGGGGGAGTCTCAGATTTTGACACCTTGCTAGGCGACTGGTGGTCCTCGGATGTTGCCATATCCTAAAAGTGGCACAATGGGTAAAAAGGTTGAAAAGCCCTGCTCTAAAAGGTTCGCCATCACTGGCATATACCATGTTGCTCGGTTTCTTGGAGGAGAAGTGAAACATCTTCAAAGAAAAACGAAGTCCAGTTTCCTCGTGGGACAAGAAAAAAAAAAGAAGCATCATCGGGATAAGTATGACCTGGAGGACTGAGAATCTCCATAGATGTTTCTTAAGTTGCCTTTTGGGAAAAAAACACCTTTGGGGAAACCATGAACTGGATGATGGAGCATCTCCACAGGCATCCTGAGAGAACTTTTGCCTTCAGAAGCCAGTTTTGGCTCTTCGGCTTGGCCTACCTTCATAATCTCACGGTGTCGGAAAGAAGGCAGGCAGTTCAACAAGGAGGCTTCAAAGAAAAGTTCCTCAGCAAAAACAAGTGGCTAGTCCTGAAATAAAATAGGAACCCTCTGGGTAAATTAGTTACCTGCACTCCCCCATTTCAACACCTTGACACACCTCCACACAACTGGGTCAAGCCGCCTACAAGAGGAACACACTAAAAAACAAATGTAATTCCCATCAACCAACAACTTGTTCCCCTTCAGACATATTTGGAGAGTCGTAAACATCGTGTTAGTTACTCTTTAAACATTACGCAGCGTTATGAGTAAAGCATTTTGCCTCCAGCCAGTAAAACTCGCTAACTTTGGTGTTGCCTATTCTTAATGTCAGCTTTTTGAACCCCGTTCTCTTAGGATGAAACAGGATGGGTGTATGTATGAACCGGGTGTTTGGGATACTTTAGAATAGAATAGAGCTGGAAGGGACCTTGGTGGTCTTCTAGTCCAGCCCTCTGCTCAAGCAGGAGGACCTATACCATCTCAGACAAATGACTGTCTAGCCTCTTCTTCAAAACCTCCGGTGATGGAACACCCATGATTTCTGGAGGCCAGCTGTTCCACTGGTTAATTGTCCTCACTGTCAGGAAGTTTCTCCTCAGTTCTAGGTTGCTTCTCTCTTTGGTCAGTTTCCATCCGTTGCTTCTTGTCCTGCCCTCTGGTGCTTTGGTGAATAATGTGACCCCCTCTGCCTTGTGGCAGCCCCTCAAATACTAGAACACTGCTATCATGTCTCCCCTATTTCTTCTTTTCTCTAGACTAACCAAACCCAAGTCCTGCAGCCATTCTTCGTATGTTTTAGCCTCCAAGCCTTGGATCATCTTAGTTGCTCTTCTCTGAACTTTTTCCAAACTCTCAATGTCTTTTTTGTGATATGGTGACCAAAATTGGCTGCCGTATTCCAGGTGTGGTCTCACTGGGGCTTTGTTAAGCAGTACTAATACTTCGTGTGATCTTGATTCTATGCCTTTGTTTATACAACCCAGGATTGTGTTAAATTTTTTGGCGGCTGCTGCACATTACTGGCTCAGGGAAATAGACAGTAATGTTATAATAATAATAATAATAATAATAATAATAATAATAATAATAATAATAATAATAATAATAATAGTAGTAGTAGTAGTAGTAGTAGTAGTAGTAGTAGTAGTAGTAGTAGTAGTAGTAAAGTTGGAAGGGACCTTGGAGGTCATCTAGTCCAACCCCCTGCTCAGGCAGGAAACCCTTTACCATTTTGGACAAATGGCTGTCCAGTCTCTTCTTAAAGACTTCCAGTGTTGGAGCATTCACCGCTTCTGGAGGCAGGTTGTTCCACTGGTTAATTGTTCTGACTGTCAGAAAGTTTCTCCTTAGTTCTAGGTTGCTTCTCTCTTTGATCCTTTTCCATCTGTTGCTTCTTGTCCTGCCTTCAGGTGCTTTGGGGAATAGCTTGACTCCCTCTTCTTTGGGGCAGCCCCTGAGATATTGGAACATGCTATCATGTCCCCCCTTGTCCTTCTCTTCATTAAACTAGACATTGTGCCAACGAATTGCTCAGCATTCATAAAGAGATGTATTATTATTATTATCCTGGCACAAATTTCTCTCCAATTTTGAGATACAGTTAATCCTTGACTTACAGTGGTTTGTTTCATGACCATTCAACATTATAATAGCACTGAAAAAAGGGACTTCTGACCATTATGAGTTCCAGTGAGGGAGCACCCACAACATCTGAGGGCAAGCAATTCATAATAATAGAATGAGAGAGTTGGAAGGGGCCTT
The DNA here is from genome assembly GCF_001527695.2 of Protobothrops mucrosquamatus. Taxonomy (NCBI): domain Eukaryota; kingdom Metazoa; phylum Chordata; class Lepidosauria; order Squamata; family Viperidae; genus Protobothrops; species Protobothrops mucrosquamatus. The sequence continues at coordinate 2,455,392 of NW_015386413.1, forward strand.
GGAGGTCTTCTAGTCCAACCCCCTGCTCAGGAAGGAAACCTATATCATTTCAGACAAATCGTTGTCCAATTTCTTCCGTGAGACCTCCGGCGATGGAGCATCCACAACGTCTGAAGGCCAGCCATATCACTGATGAATTGTTCCATCAGGAAATTTCTACCTCAGTTCTAGGTTGCTTCTCTCCTTGGTTAGTTTCCATCCGTTGCGTCTTGTCTTGCCTCAAAGGGCTCCCGAGAAGAAAGGGTCCACAAAGGTCCAGCAAACGGTCCCTTGTGTTCTCCCTCACCTCTGTGAGGTGTTCTGCTAAGATGCCCAGCTCAGTTGCAAGCTAGCTCAGATTTTTTTTTCAGAAGAAGAAGAAGAAGAAGAAGAAGAAGAAGAAGAAGAAGAAGAAGAAGAAGAAGAAGAAGAAGAAGAAGAAGAAGAAGAAGAAGAAGAAGAAGAAGAAGAAGAAGAAGAAGAAGAAGAAGAAGAAGAAGAAGAAGTTCTTCTTCTTCTTCTTCTTCTTCTTCTTCTTCTTCCTCCTACTGAAGTTGCCATGGAAATATATATACATATAAGGCAGGTCCCTACCTTCGTTCGGGGAAACGGAGGAACGCATTCTATTTTAATGTATACCAATGAGTAAATTCATAAATAAATATAGGAGTAAATAGCCCTCAAGGAACCGGCGATGCCAGATATTTTAAAGCGTTCGGGGAGGAGAGAGAGCGTTGCTTAGAGTCAACTCCCACCGAGTTGCACTCAGCTTGGTGCCCTGCTTAAAATGTTCTGCGCCACGGGGCACCCTTTCTGCGGACCATTAGCATACCACCAGTTTCCCTCTGGGCCACCGCACCCCGACGCGCCGGCGCGGGGAGGCAGGAGCCTCTGCCACATAAATAGAAAAAAAATATTTTAAATGAGCCTGCTGTATCACATGGGATCCTTTCCCCGGCAAGCTATTTATTTTTTCTTGCAGCAATCAAGTCTGATCAGGAATGCTTGAGAGGATTTTCCTGGCTTGGAGGAACAGCAGCTCTGTGTTTGCCTCGCTGTCGAGGGAGCATCCGTTAAGACGGGGGGGGGGGGGAGAGAGCAAGGCCACGAGAAAAAAAAATACGTTAAACGGAGGCCGTTCATACGGCCGGTGGATTCAGACAAGTGCCCGAAAACATGTCTTCCACGTTGCAAATGTTCCTTTCGCTAAGGAAATAGGGGTTGTTTTTTTTCCATTGTAGACTGTTATGTGTTGCAAATAATGCTTTGGTATAGTGGCCGAAGGCACCCAGGCTAGAAACCAGGAGACTGGGAGTTCTAGTACCTGCCTTAACCTTGAAGCCAACTGGGTGAGCCTGGCCCAGTCATCCTCTCTCAGCCCTAGGAAGGAGGCAAGGGCATAGTGGTATAGTGGCTGAAGGCACCCAGGCTAGAAAGCAGGAGACTGGGAGTTCTACTACCTGCCTTAGCCATGAAGCCAACTGGGTGAGCCTGGCCGAATTGCCCTCTCTCAGCCCTAGGAAGGAAGGAAGGAAGGAAGGAAGGAAGGAAGGAAGGAAGGAAGGAAGGAAGGAAGGAAGGAAGGAAGGAAGGAAGGAAGGAAGGAAGGGCATAGTGGTATAGCGGTTGAAAGTACCCAGGCTAAAAACCAGGAGACTGGGAGTTCTAGTACCTGCCTCAACCATGAAGCCAACTGGGTGAGCCTGGGCCAGTCAGTCTCTCTCAGCTCTAGGAAAGAGGCAAGGGCATAGTGGTATAGTGGCTGAAGACACCCAGGCTAGAAACCAGGACATTGGGAGTTCTAGTATCTGCCTTAACCTTGACGTCAACTGGGTGAGCCTGGCCCAATCACCCTCTCTCGGCTCTAGGAAGGAGGTAAGGGCATAGTGGTATAGTGGCCGAAGGCACCCAGGCTAGAAACCAGGAGACTGGGAGTTCTAGTGCCTGCCTTAGTCATGAAGCCAACTGGGTGAGCCTGGCCCAATCACCCTCTCTCAGCCCTAGAAAGAAGCCAGGGGCATAGGGGTATAGTAGTTGAAGGCACCCAGGCTAGAAAGCAGGAGACTGGGAGTTCTAGTATCTGCCTTAACCTTGAAGCCACCTGAGTGAGCCTGGCCCAGTCACCCTCTCTCAGCTCTAGGAAGGAGGCAAGGGCATAGTGGTATAGTGGTCGAAGGCACCCAGGCTAAAAACCAGGAGACTGGGAGTTCTAGTACCTGCCTTAACCCTGAGGCCAACTGGGTGAGCCTGGCCCAGTCACCCTCTCTTGGCTCTAGGAAGGAAGAAAGGAAGGAAGAAAGGGCATAGTGGTATAGCGGTTGAAAGCACCCAGGCTAAAAACCAGGAGACTGGGAGTTCTAGTACCTGCCTTAACCCTGAGGCCAACTGGGTGAGCCTGGCCCAGTCACCCTCTCTTGGCTCTAGGAAGGAAGAAAGGAAGGAAGAAAGGGCATAGTGGTATAGCGGTTGAAAGCACCCAGGTTAAAAACCAGGAGACTGGGAGTTCTAGTACTTGCCTTAACCCTGAGGCCAACTGGGTGAGCCTAGCCCAGTCACCCTCTCTTGGCTCTAGGAAGGAAGAAAGGAAGGAAGAAAGGGCATAGTGGTATAGCGGTTGAAAGCACCCAGGCTAAAAACCAGGAGACTGGGAGTTCTAGTACCTGCCTTAACCCTGAGGCCAACTGGGTGAGCCTGGCCCAGTCACCCTCTCTTGGCTCTAGGAAGGAGGCAAGGGCATAGTGGTATAGTGGTCGAAGGCATCCAGGCTAGAAACCAGGAGACTGGGAGTTCTAGTACCCGCCTTAAACTTGAAGCCAACTGGGTGAGCCTGGCCCAGTCACCCTCTCTCAGCCCTAGGAAGGCGGCAATGGCATAATGGTATAGTAGCTGAAGGCACCCAGGCTAGAAACCAGGAGACTGGGAGTTCTAGTACCCGCCTTAACCTTGAAGCCAACTGGGTGACCCTGGGCCAGTCACCCTCTCTCAGCCCTAGGAAGGCGGCAATGGCATAATGGTATAGTAGCTGAAGGCACCCAGGCTAGAAACCAGGAGACTGGGAGTTCTAGTACCCGCCTTAACCTTGAAGCCAACTGGGTGACCCTGGGCCAGTCACCCTCTCTCAGCCCTAGAAAAGAGGCAAGGGCATAGTGGTATAGTGGTCAAAGGCTTGTCGGAATGTCCCAAAAGGGGAACCACACAATCCTGGGACACCGCAACCCTCACAAATGTGAGTCGGTTGCCAAGTGTCTGAATCTTGATCACGTGACCCTGGGGATGTTTGAAAAATCTCATAAATCACTTTTTCCGAACGGTCTCTAAATGAACTGTTATTAAGTCGACAACCACCTGTAATTCCAGTACTAAATCAAGCCAACTCTTGGGGAGAATCCAAAACAGTAACAAGCAGCAGCTCCAACATTAAATGTGTAATAATATTTAAATGAGCAGCCGCCCGAACCCCTGAAGATGTGACAACAATCCTTTCATCCAGAGCCTTCCGGCGTCTTGGCATGTCAAAACTGCCTCCACAAAAGAATCTTCTCTTTGCTATGCATAAATTTTCACAGTCAGGTAACTTCCGAGTCTCCTGCAAGGCAGACAAGCATAATAGAAATATTTTAAATAAGCAAACCGCTCTCTGCAGCAATGGAGACACCGAAGAGGCCGTGGAACACTTTTAACGCTCGGCTTTAACATTTCGAATAAATTATCTGCCGTGCAGATAATCCTGGACTCGCAAAAGTTCACTCCAAGTTACAACGGCACTGAAAAAAAGGGACTTATGGCCGTTTTTCACAGTTATAACCTTTGTAGCATCCCCACGGTCACGTGATCAAAATTCAGAGGCTGGGAAACTGGCATGTACTTACGACGGTTGCAACTTCCCGGGATCACGCGATCCCATTTTGCAACCTTCTGACATCAAAGCTGGTGGGGAAAACCAGATTCAGTTAACAACCGGGTTACTAACTTATCAACTGCGGTGATTCGTTTTACGACTATAGCAAGGAAGGTTGTAAAATGGGGCAAAGCCCGCTTAACAGCTGTCTCGCTTAGCGGCAGAAATTTTGGGCTCAATTGTGGTCGTAGGTCGGAGGACCACCTGCATTTAATTAAAAATAAATAAACAAAGCTTCTTTTGCAACTGCTGGCTGCCTTTCTTCTCTTCTTGAGAAAGATTCTTTATCTCCAGGATTTGATTCGGTCCCCTTCCGCTTGCTGTCCCTCCTAAGGACTATTTTACAGAACAATCTGATTTGCATATCCTAAGAAGAATCCAGCAATTTCCATCCGAGCATCCGCCCCTTCCTGCCATCAACCACCTAGCTAACATAAAAGAGCATTTTATTAAAATAAAAAAACACGCTGCCGGCAGCATTGCAAAAAGCATCAATATTTTAAACATCTCTTCCTGACGTGTCTTTTGAATAAATGCATAACGCCGATCATTATGTCTCAGGCGGGGTCTCTCCCAACGGGATATTTTTTGGGAAGATAAAAAGATGACGCTCACTTAAAAAGGAAAAACAGCAGGGAAGGCGAGTGGCATAGATAGATAGATAGATAGATAGATAGATAGATAGATAGATAGATAGATAGATAGATAGATAGATAGATAGATAGATAGATAGATAGATAGATAGATAGATAGATAGATAGATAGATNGATGGATGGATGGATGGATGGATGGATGGATGGATGGATGGATGGATGGATGGATGGATGGATGGATGGATGGATGGATGGATGGATGGATGGATGGATGGATGGATGGATGGATGGATACATAGATACATAGATACACAGATACATAGATACATAGATAGAGATAAAGATGATAGATGATTGATAGATGATAGATACATGATAGATAGATAGATAGATAGATAGATAGATAGATAGATAGATAGATAGATAGAGATAGTAGATGATTGATAGATGATAGATACATGATAGATACATGATAGATATATGATAGATGATAGAGATAGATAGATAGATAGATAAATAGATAGATAGATAGATAGATAGATAGATGATTGATAGATGATTGATAGATGATAGATAAATAGATAGATAGAGATAGAGATGATAGATGATTGATAGATAATAGATACATGATAGATAGATGATAGATGATTGATAGATGATAGATGATAGATGATAGATGATAGATAGATAGATAGAGATAAAGATGATATATGATTGATAGATAATAGATACATGATAGATAGATAGATAGATAGATAGATAGATAGATAGATAGATAGATAGATAGATAGATAGATAGATAGATAGATAGATAAATAGATAGATAGATAGATAGGAAATTTCTCCTTAGTTCCAGGTTGCTTCTCTCCTTGATGAGTTTCCATCCGTTGTTTCTTGTCCTGCCTTCAGGTGCTTTGGAGAACAGCTTGACTCCCTCTTCTTTACATATTCGGTAATTAATATCCTATGCTTGGAGGCCCAAAGCTCCCAAAAGATCCCTGATATTTACCCAATATTATTACTGCGAAGGGTCATGAGTGCAACAAAAAAAAATCAATACAAGAACGAGAAGCAGGAAAGGAGCGAATAAAAGAGTAATTATAGCTTTACCGAAATAGTATTCCCAACCTACAGTCTGTGGAATTGCTTTCCTTCTGTGGTCTATCTTGAAGGGTTGACCTCTTCCTAGCTCTTGCTTCCTTGACCTGGTCTTCGGCCGGTTGGACTCGACAAAAACCTTGAGGACTGTCCAAAGAAGGACCCACCTTCTTCCAAAATGGATTCTTTAAAGTCGGGTTTCTTTCAATGTTTTTAAAGAGTTCCTCCTCGGGTTTCTTGTTAGTTGTTTAGGGGATAATCTACTCAGAGATTCATTCTCTCTCTTCGTGGTTTATGTCTCTCCTTCTTCCCATCCGTTCCCAGACTTTCCCCAGTCTTTTTCAGTGGCATGATTACAGCTTTTAGTGTTATGCATAAGTGTTACTAATTTTATTTGCTTATATTATCATCCATCGGGGGGGGGGGTGTCCAGTGATATATAAACACTAATGAGCAAATAAACATCCAGGGGGTGGGAGAAACATATATGCAATTAAAAACAAAAAAACAAAAATAAAAAAACAAAAATCACAATGCAAGCAGAAACAGGAAAAGCTTAAGTCAAAGTAACTGTGAGAGGGACCTCGGAGTCCTAGTGGACAATCCCTTAAATAGGAGCCAGCCGTGTGCTGCAGCTGCCAAAAAGGCCAACACAGTGCTGGGCTGCATTAACAGAGGGATAGAATCAAGATCACGTGAAGTGTTAATACCACTTTACAAGGCCTTGGTAAGGCCACACTTGGAACACTGCATCCAGTTTTGGTCACCACGATGTAAAAAAGATGCTGAGACTCTGGAAAGAGTGCAGAGAAGAGCAACGAAGATGATTAGGGGACTGGAGGCTAAAGCATATAAGGAACGGTTGCAGGAATTGGGAATGTCTAGTTTAATGAAGAGAAGGACCAGGGGGGACATGATAGCAGCCTTCCAGTATCTCAGGGGCTGCCCCAAAGAAGAGGAAGTCAAGCTCTTCTCCAAGGCGCCTGAAGGCAGGACAAGAAGCAACGGGTGGAAACTAATCAAGGAGAGAAGCAACCTAGAACTAAGGAGAAACTTCCTGACAGTGAGAACAATTAACCAGTGGAACAACCTGCCACCAGAAGCGGTGAATGCTCCAACCCTGGAAGTTTTTAAGAGGAAACTGGACAGCCATTTGTCCGAAATGGTATAGGATTTCCTGCCTGAGCAGGGGGTTGGACTAGATGACCTCCAAGGTCCCTTCCAACTTTATCATCATCATCATCATCATCATCATCATCATCATCATCATCATCATCATCATCATTATTATTATTATTATTATTATTATTATTATCTCATAAGGGTTCTGGGGAAGTAGAACTTCTTAACATGTCCATGTACCAGCCTTGCTTTTCAGCAGGTATTATATGATGGAGAGCTAAAAACATAATCTGAAGCCGACGCTTGACCTCCAAGGTCCCTTCCAACTTTATTATTATTATTATTATTATTATTATTATTATTATTATTATTATTATTATTATTATTATTATTATTATTATTATTATTATTAAAGACAGCTTCGGCTCAATTTAATTTTATCTCTTTCCTAAGACCTGTAAAAAATAAAAATAAATTCCACTTGCATATTTTATTGCCTGAAAAGTTGCAGTTATGCATCGTACCCCAAGGGAGCTATAAACTCACAGGGACTGGGAGTTTCAAAACGCGTGGAGTGATTTGTCTCATCAATATTTTGCAGCCAACTCTGAGCTGTTTTTTCTACTTTTTTGGGGGGGGGACATATCCCGGGAATTTTGCCCTAACGCGGCTAGCTTTGGAAACTGAAATGGTCCAACTCAGATCGGTTTGCATTTATTTCCTCCGAATTCCCTCCGTCCATGTTTTACAGCTGGAAGAAGTTCTTCTGGAATGCAGATGTTCTAATTCCTTAAAACCTGGCCCTGTGCTTCGAAGACATGCTATTGACCCAATGACTTCCGTTTCTAGGTTCTTTATGAATAAAATCTGGCCCCCTTTTTGTCTCTTGTTCCAGTCTGGGCTGAGAGCTCAGCTGTCACGGTTCCGACAGATGAAACTCTTCAAAAGAACTTCAAGGCATTGTTTACCTTAAAGGATATTTTATTTGAGTAACATAATATCGGCACTACATAGTCGAAGCCAAAAACTGGATTCCCCTCCCCTGGGCACATAGTATCAAAGCACAATTCCCTCCTCCAATTAACAGTCATAAATCACATTCCACAATTAGCTTGAAGCTCTCCAGCCCCCAATTCTTTGTCAGCTCTGGGCTCAATAACCTTGATTCTCATGCTAGGTTTAGTGTTGTTATGTCCAGCTGGACCCTCATTCACATCTCCCCCTCCCAGCATCATCTAACTGTAAAAGCAAAAGGGAGAAAGATGGCTACATTTCCATCTGTTGTCCACGCAAAAAACATCCGATGTTAGCAGCGTTGACATCAGCTGCGACAAAAGGGACATTATCATTTCCGCCCCTCTTGAGTTGTTCTCAAACGATTGACCATTTATTTAGTGACCGTTCCAGGTTACAACGCACTCAAAAAAAGCGACTTATGGCCACTTTTCACACTTACAGCCCTTGCAGCATCCCCCACGGGTCACGAGATCAAAATTCAGAAGCTCGGCAACTGGCATGTACTTATGACGGTTGCAGTGTCCCGGGGGGGTCACGTGATCCCCTTTTGCAACATTCTGACAAGCAAAGTCAACGGGGAAAAGACTCACTCAACAACTTTGAGACTCACTTAATAACTGCAGGCGTACACTTCACGCCTGTGGCCAGAAAAGTCGTAAAACGGGACAAAACTCATGTAACAATTGTTTCGTTTAATAAAGAAATGTTAGTCCCCCTTGTGGTAGTAAGTCAAAGACTGCCTATAAAGGAAAAATGAACTTTTTCTTAGGGCACATCTACAGTTACAGTAACACACATTAAAACAAAATGGAGTGGTCCAGCATTCCCATCGATATGAACGAAAACCTGGCAAGAACTCAGCTGTGATATTAAGAGGTGTTCATTTTCTTGAGCTGAGTGCCTCAAATAGATTCTGAAAAACACAAGGAAAAGGGCACTGTTCTAAAATGCAATATATACTCCTGGGAAAGTAAGTTGGCCTGGAGGAATTCAGTTAATTATTGTTTGTTACAGAGGAGATGTGGAGGCACTGCTCTCCGTGTAGTTAACACTCAGCAGACTTCCAGAGAGTAAGGAAAAATAAACAGCACAGCAGCACCAGAGAGGCAGCAAATTTAACCAGAATAAATAAATAAATCAGAATAGAGCTGGAAGGGACCTTGGAGGTCTTCTAGTCCAACCCCCTGCTCCAGCAGGAGACCCTATACCAGGGGTAGGCAACCTTGGCTCTTTTATGACTCGTGGACTTCAACTCCCAGAATTCCTGAGCCAGCCTGGCTCAGCTTGGAAACCTCTCTCTTTCCCCTCAGCACGGCTGGCTCAGGAATTCTGGGAGTTGAAGTCGACGAGTCATAAAAGAGCCAAGGTTGCCTACTCCTGCCCTATACCCTTTCAGACAAATGGCTGTCCAGTCTCTTCTTAAAAACCTCCCATGATGGAGCACCCACAAGTTTTGGTGGCAAGCGGTTCCACTGGTTAATTGTCCTCATAGTTAAGTTTCTCCTTAGTTCCGGGTTGCTTCTCTCCTTGATTAGTTTCCATCCCATTTTTCTTGTCCTGCTTTCAGGTGCTTTGGAGGATAAGTTGACCCCCCTCCTCTTCTTTGTGGCAGCCCCTCAAATACTGGAAGCCTGCCAGTTAAGAACCATTTAAAAAAATAAAATTGCTCATCTGGAATTATTCCTGTTAATGCTTCCAAGTTCACTGGGGGAAAAAAGGGCGATTTTTATAGAGCAAAAAATAACCACCCTGGAATGTTTCCAGTCTTAAATTGATCAATTGTCTTTTAAACATCTCGCAAAATTCCCATCAGCTCTGGATGCTGGTGGCCACCTTGGCAGAATGCCTCTGTATAATTGAAATACAGGTGACATCCTGAGATGAATTCCTCTCGAATAATCAGTTACTTTTTCATCCCATTAGCTAATTAAAGAATTGGGAGCTAAAGTCTCAGCAGAGGTGCTATTTGATGTATGAAAAGGAAGTGGGGATAGTGTAAATGAAAGCAACTGCTCACAGCTGGAAGGAATTCCATCGTCCCTTTTCCACTTTCCATTATCCTCAAATAGGGCAACTAAAGAACCACTAAAATAATTATGTTTTAGCTCTGAACTCTAGGGATGAAAATGGGATCCAAATCTTCATTGTTCTGTATCAGGGGTCTTCCAACGTGGCCCTTTGATGACTTGTGGACTTCATCTCCCAGAATTCCTCAGCCAGCCTCCATTTTGTTTGTTAGATTTAAGACAGGGGTCTTCCAACTTGGCCCTTTTACGACTTGTGGATTTCAACTCCCAGAATTCCTCAGCCAGCCTCCATTTTGTTTGTTAGATTTAAGACAGGGGTCTTCAAACTTGGCCATGTGATGACTTGTGGACTTCAGCTCCCAGAATTCCTCAGCCAGCCTCCATTTTGTTTGTTAGATTTAAGACAGGGGTGTGTGCCTGGCTGAGGAATTCTGGGAGCTGAAGTCCACAAGTCATCAAAGGGCCAAGTTTGAAGACCCCTGCTCTAATGCATATTGGCATTATTCTTGTTTTTCTGTTATAGATGGCCAGAATGTCTGCTTAAAACAGGGATCTTCAAACTTGGCCCTTTGAGGACTTGTGGACTTCAACTCCCAGAATTCCTGAAGGCAGGACAAGAAACAATGGATGAAAACTAATCGAGGAGAGAACCAACCTAAAAATAAAGAGGAATTTGCTGACAGTGGAAACAATTAATCAGTGGGATGGCTTGTGGTTATTCCATCACTGAAGATTTTAAAGAGGAGATTGGACAACCACTTGTCCGGAATATTATAGGGTCTCCTGCTCAAGCAGGAGTAGAAGACCTCCAGCTTCACTTCCAACTCTTGTGATTTTGTCTTCTGGCTACAAAAAACAAATTCTTGAAGCATGCACATTTTTCTTACAAGTCCCCAAGCGTTGGCTTCAGATTATGTTTTTAGCTCTCCATCATATAATACCTGCTGAAAAGCAAGGCTGGTACATGGACATGTTAAGAAGTTCTACTTCCCCAGAACCCTTATGAGATGATGATGATGATGATGATGATGATGATGATGATGATGATGATGATGATGATGATGATAATAATAATAATAATAATAATAATAATAATAATAATAATAATAATAATAATAATAAAGTTGGAAGGGACCTTGGAGGTCATCTAGTCCAAGTCCCTCCTCAGGCAGGAAACCCTACACCATTTCGGACAAATGGCTGTCCAGTCTCTTCTTAAAAACTTCCAGTGTTGGAACATTCACCGCTTCTGGAGGCAGGTTGTTCCACTGGTTAATTGTTCTCACTGTCAGGAAGTTTCTCCTTAGTTCCAGGTTGCTTCTCTCCTTGATTGGTTTCCATCTGTTGCTTCTTATTCTGCCTTCAGGCGCTTTGGAGAATAGCTTGACTCCCTCTTCTTTGGGGCAGCCCCTGAGATACTGGAACATTGCTATCATGTCCCCCCTCGTCCTTCTCTTCATGAAACTAGACATACCCAATTCCAGCAACCGTTCCTTATATGTTTTAGCCTCCAGTCCCCTGATCATCTTTGTTGCTCTTCCCTGTACTCTTTCTAGAGTCTCAGCATCTTTTTTACACCGTGGTGACCAAAACTGAATGCAGTATTCCAAGTGTGGTTTTACCAAGGCCTTGTAAAGTGGTATTAATACTTCACGTGATCTTGATTCTATCCCTCTGTTAATGCAGCCCAGCACTGTGTTGGCTTTTTTGGCAGCTGCAGCACACGGCTGGCTCCTATTTAAGTGATTGTCCACTGGGACTCCGAGGTCCCTCTCACAGTTGCTACTATTGAGTAAGGTACCCCCTATACTATACCTGTTATTTCTGCTTCTTTTGAGCTCTGGGTTCAAGTCCTTCGACTGAAGCCTTGAAAGAGTTCCAACTGTTTATCTGTATTGTTCCAAGGGGATCACTCAGAATGCGCGTCCTAATTCTGACGTTTGCGTTTCCGAACACATCAATTCCTCGGAAAGTTTTGTTCAAGACAAATAACATGGACCTTTTATCTTACGCCTGTCTTCTTTTTTTAAAAAAAAAAAAAGCACAGAAACACTCATATTTTTAATAAAAGACACGGCTTGGCAGGCAGATAAATCATTTCTGTCACTGTTGTGGTAGCATAAAAATTGTAAAATTAACCATGATTGTTCCTATCAAATTAAATGACTGGACCAATCTATAATTTAAAAATTACTTCCCTTGCTGAAAAGACTATAATTACGCTGCAGGGAACAAGTTAAATCATATTTTTAAGCGTGCCTTGCCTTAACTGGCACATGAGTTAGAAAATATCAAGTCACTTTCCTAACGACGCTTGACCTCGAGGTTTGAAGAGGTATCTTTCATTAGCTCAGATATTTTTAACTAAGGCCTGGGTTTGGGGGAACGTCTGAATGGAGAGCGTTTAAGCAGCTAGCAGCACTGGGTCATCATGGAAAACAGGGAAAAAAATCAGATCAGAGTGGTCCTGGTTAGTAATGGGATAAGACACCACCAGGAAATCTCCATGCTGTGGGTAGACTGGGAAATAATAAAAAAAAAAACAGCTAACAAACCAGGTTTCTACTATTGTCAAAAAACATGCATGGGATAGCCAGCCATTAAGCTTAACTCAAGGGAAGATTTATTTAACGCACGTAAACTGAATTTGTCCCACTTTCTAAATTGATAAAACTTTCTGTCTCTTCGCAAGACAGAGCCAATAATAAGCCACACTTCAATAAAAAATATACCCCACGGGTATTTCCGGTTATGTTCTCAGCCATCACACAACCCCAGATGCATTTTTGGTACATAGTAAATAGGAAAGAAGTCTCACTTGCCTTGCACCCCTGGGAGGAACAGGAGGAGGAGGAGGAGGAGGAGGAGGAGGAGGAGGAGGAGGAGGAGGAGGGG
>NW_015386413.1:2468472-2470972 GCF_001527695.2 Protobothrops mucrosquamatus
AGGAGAAGAAGAAGAAGGAGAAGGAGGAGGAGGAGGAGGAGGAGGAGGAGGAGGAGGAGGAGGAGGAGGAGGAGGAGGAGGAGGAGGAGGAACAGGAACAGGAACAGGAACAGGAACAGGAACAGGAACAGGAACAGGAACAGGAGCAGGAGACTTTATTGATGAAGTCAATTGGCCATATCAAATATATGAAACCAACACAACCATCCAAATAGATAACAAAGAAATCAAAACTTCATAATAAACCACCAGCCATACAGTTAAGCCCAACATGACCCAGGCATTCCGTCCCCTTGGAGATGGCCTTGGAAGTGATGAATGCACTCTTACTGGTGATACTTTTTTTTTTGAAGGATTCTACCATTTCCAACCGGTACTGCACATTGTACTAACTCCTGGTCTACAAGCCGCTTTTCCTACAGCAATCAACCGCGCCCTTCTCCAACCCTGTTCCAGTGACCCATCTGCCCTTTGCTGAAGCTTCTAGAGGTCTCCTACCTGCCCAGCCAGGTTTACAATGTATCCAGAGATACATTTTTGGGGGGTTATTGTTCTCTAGGTCATCGTTTGTTGGTTCACAGTTAACCAGTTTTGAAAGGTAAACCTACAATGTCCATCAAAGTCTTTTTTGGACAGCAACTGCTTTCTTCGCGATTCCCAAAAATGCACAGATAAGAAATATGAATGGAATGGGAAGACAGCTTTATTTCTGCTGTAGGTCCCGTCTTACGGAAGATTTGCGGCAACGGGGAAGAGGAAAAGAAAGGAAAGAGAAAATATTTATGGGAGATGTGATGAAGACAGAGAAGTGGTTTGCAACTGAAAGCAGCCATTGTGCGCGGATCTTCCCAGGCTTTTCCGCAAATGCGCATTTTTGAGAATAGAGGCAAAACGCTTCCCAACCGTCTCAGGGATTTAAAGCAGCTGATTGATTCAACTTCTCTTTTAAAGGGATTTAAAAGGCAAATAAATCTGACCGTGGAGGTATCTCAGATACTTCTGCTAGTGTGATGTTAGGCTTGTATACTGTAGGTCTGAAAGGAAAACAGGTAGCTAGGCTGCCCATCTACTAATCTTGGAATATGTCGATAGGGTGAATTCCGTATTGTTGTTGAAAAACTGGCCACCTCCATGAAATTACCTATGGTGGAGCTTAACTCAGAAGAGACATTAAATAGGAGCCAGCCGTGTGCTGCAGCTGCCAAAAAAGCCAACACAGTGCTAGGCTGCATCAACAGAGGGATAGAATCGAGATCACGTGAAGTGTTAGTACCACTTTACAAGGCCTTGGTAAGGCCACACTTGGAATACTAAATCCAGTTTTGGTCACCGCGATGTAAAAAAGATGCTGAGACTCTAGAAAGAGTGCAGAGAAGAGCAACAAAGATGATTAGGGGACTGGAGGCTAAAACATATGAGGAACGGTTGCTGGAATTGGGTATGTCTGGTTTAACAAAGAGAAGGACGAGGGGGGACAGGATAGCAGGGTTGCAGTATCTCAGGGGCTGCCCCAAAGAAGAGGGAGTCAAGCTCTTCTCCAAAGCGCCTGAAGGCAGGGCAAGAAGCAATGGATGGAAACTAATCAAGGAGAGAAGCAACCTGGAACTAAGGAGAAACTTCCTAACAGTTAGAACAATTAACCAGTGGAACAACCTGCCTCCAGAAGCAGCGAATGCTCCAACACTGGAAGTTTTTAAGAAGAGACTGGACAGCCATTTGTCCGAAATGGTATAGGGTTTCCTGCCTGAGCAGGGGGTTGGACTTGATGACCTCCAAGATCCCTTCCAACTTTATTATTATTATTATTATTATTATTATTATTATTATTATTATTATTATTGTTATTATTATTATTATTATTATTATTATAATAATAATTAAGAGATGGTACCAAGGCCGAAAAAGAAAAAAATGAAGTACACAACCGCTATCAGCAGATTGGGAGAACCCATTTACGGGTTTATCAAATAAACGCACTCTAACTTAATTAGCACGGTCGTAAAGGAGAGCTGGAGGGTTGCCTGGTCTGGTGCCCCGGTTCTCTTAATGTAATCCTTAATTTGGTATTTCTCAAGCTCAGCAATTTTAAGATGTGTGGACTTCAGCTTCCTAGAATTCCCCAGCCGGTTGCTGAAACGGAGGAACGCTGCCTTAATTCTTGGCATTAAAGTCTGTATGAATTTGGCTTCTTTCATCGTGCTTGACAGATGCCAAATATAGGGGCCTTTCAGGTTGATGGACCTCTGATGTCAGATGTTCTTGTTGGCTATTTTCCTAGGGGTGGGGGGAATCTGAATGTCTGATAAACTCTTTGCCGTCAATCAAGCTAGCTGGCTTTCCTGCCTGTATTGTATTTCTTTAGAGATATATAGATATAGATATATTCTTTCTGCCTTGGCTCAGAAATACCTCTTAAATACAGGTGCTTTCTTAATACTTTATTTTATCTGATATCCGAATGCTGTTTAAAAAAAAGGCCAATTTGCTTTAGAGCAGCGGT
>NW_015386413.1:2475972-2495972 GCF_001527695.2 Protobothrops mucrosquamatus
CGAAGAGAAGGATGAGGGGGAACATGATAGCAGTGTTCCAGTATCTCAGGGGCTGCCCCAAAGAAGAGGGAGTCAAGTTCTTCTCCAAAGTACCTGAAGGCAGGACAAGAAGCAACGGATGGAAACTAATCAAGGAGAGAAGCAACCTGGAACTAAGGAGAAACTTCCTAACAGTGAGGACAATTAACCAGTGGAACAACCTGCCTCCAGAAGTGGTGAATGCTCCAACACTGGAAGTTTTTAAGAAGAGACTGGACAGCCATTTGTCTGGAATGGTCTAGGGTTTCCTGCCTGAACAGGGGGTTGCACTGGATGACCTCCAAGGTTCCTTCCAACTTTATTATTATCTCCCCTGTTTTACCAGCAAAGTCAAAGCAACAAAAACCTCAAGAAAGCAAAGGAATGTATGAGCAGATGAGATGGAGAAAAACCCTAAGCAATGGGACCAGAATATTTCAGGAACTCTTCCTGTATGAAAAGGGTCAGAGATGGCGCTACGGTCATAATAATTTATTTATCAGCAAAAAAAAAAAGGGAATTACAAAGGTGCTTGTTCAAAAGGCAACAGGACTTTGTTTTTTTTACTTGAAGACCTTTTGCTTCCCATCTAAGAAGCTTCTTCAGTTCTGACTGAAGGATGGAAGATGGAAGGATTTATATTTCTTGCAGTCATCTGGTCATTAGGACTCTTCCTGAGAGTCACTGAGATAAACCTGGAGGTTTGTCTGTGTCCTCAGGATCCCCTGAGTGCTGCAAATGGGTGTGGAGCCTTCTTGGAGCTGCTGAAAGGATTGTGTTGTAGACTGGAGATGTGTGGTGTCCTATCCCTCCCCCTCTGTTGAGAGAGGGCTGTTCAGTTTGGGCCTAGATGGCCTCTTGGACCCCTCTTTCAAACCAGCGGTCCTCTCTGTCCAAAATGTGGACTTTGCGGTCTTCAAAAAAAATGCCCTTTGTCTTTCAAATGCAGATGGACTGCTGAATTTTGCCCTGATGGGTTTGTTCTCCTACAATTGTTTGTGAAGTGGTTGTTTTACATGTCTCATTGCACTGTACTGCATATATCACAATGCTCCGTGTTTTATCCTTGGCGGTGGACAAGCTTCGGCCTTCGTATATTTTCTGGGCAGTATATTTTCTGATTATGAAAAAGATGTAGAGACAGTGGAAAGAGTGCAGAAAGAAAGCAATAAAGATGATCAGGAGACTGGAGGATAAAACATATTGAAGAACGGTTGCAGGAATTTGGTTATGTCTAGTTTAATGAAAAGAAGGACGAGGGGGGACATGATAGCAGTCTTCTATTATTTGAGGGGCTGCCCCAAAGAAGAGGGAGTCAAGCTATTCTCCAAGGCGCCTGAAGGCAGGACAAGAAGCAACGGATGGAAACTAATCAAGGAGAGAAGCAACCTGGAACTAAGGAGAAATTTCCTGACTGTGAGAACAATTAACAACTATTTGCATGCTGAAAGATCCCCAGGTTTATGTAACAAACAAAGGTTTGATCATGAAACCAAGCCAGACACTCCAGATTGTGAAATTAAGTCCGTCCTCGAAAATATTTCCAACAACAGAGCTTCAAGTATTGTTTTACAAAGTAGAAGGATGTTTATTTAAACAAATTGAGAGCCAATTTACAAAAGGCTGCACACTGATAGAACAATAGCTGTATTTCCATCATCCTTCGCTGAGTTATCAGGGTGGCTACAGAGAATTTGGACACCGTACAGGCAGAGCGAAAGAGATAAGAAAAGATACATTAATACATGAATAAAGCTATTGTTTTCCAAAGAGCTGATGAAAAATTTCTTGGCTGTTCTTGTAAAGGAAGAGAGTAGGGTTAACAGCCCCGCAGCTAAGCTGCAGGCATTCATGAAATACCAGCAAACCTGTTTAGGTTTTACGGGAAAATGCAGTTCAAGGGCCACGTATGGTTTGCAAGTAGATATGAAAAGAAAAAAAGAACAGTGGCGAAGGGACTGGAAAGAAATAGTTGCAAAAGTTGGAGCTTAAAAAAGCAAGACGGGAAGAAAATCCATGCATGCTGGAGAAGGCTCCTGCACATTCCTTGGACACCAAAGGTGACTAAGAAGCAAATCCTGGAGGACATAACACCAGACATGTCACTGGAAAGCAAAATCAGAAAAATGAGTCTCGCTTATTTTGGCCATGTTACGTGGGAGAATAGCAATAGCACTTAGACTTATATACTGCTCCGTAGTGCTTTACAGCACACTCTCTGAGTTATTTACAAATATTAGCATCTTGCTCCAAACAATTAGCATCTTGCTCCGAACAGAGGGATCTCGGAGTCATAGTGGACAATCCCTTAAATAGGAGCCAGCCGTGTGCTGCAGCTGCCAAAAAAGCCAACACAGTGCTAAGCTGCATTAACAGAGGAATAGAATCAAGATCACGTGAAGTGTTAATACCACTTTACAAGGCCTTGGTAAGGCCACACTTGGAATACTGCATCCAGTTTTGGTCACCACGATGTAAAAAAGATGTTGAGACTCTAGAAAGAGTGCAGAGGAGAGCAACAAAGAGGATTAGGGGACTGGAGGCTAAAACATATAAGGAACGGTTGCTGGAATTGGGGATGTCTAGTTTAATGAAGAGAAGGATGAGGGGGGACATGATAGCAGTGTTCCAGTATCTCAGGGGCTGCCCCAAAGAAGAGGGAGTCAAGCTATTCTCCAAGGCGCCTGAAGGCAGGACAAGAAGCAACGGATGGAAATCAATCAAGGAGAGAAGCAACCTGGAACTAAGGAGAAATTTCCTGACAGTGAGAACAATTAACCAGTGAAACAACTTGCCTCCAGAAGCTGTGAATGCTCAATCACTGGAAGTTTTTAAGAAGAGACTGGACAGCCATTTGACTGAAATGGTACAGGCTTTCCTGCTGGAGCAGGGGGCTGGACTAGAAGACCTCCCAGGTCCCTTCCAGCACTGAAGGTCCCAAAGAGTTAGAAGCGACTGAATGACCCAATAACAGCCACAGCTCCGAATAACCTAGCTACTGTAAATATAGCAACAAATAAATAAATGGATAAACTACCCAACTATTTATGCACTGCGTTGTGTGCATATTTTATTGTGAAGCCACAAAAATCTCTCTTTCTCTTCCTCAAAACTATTTTTAGTCCAGAATGCATTATACATTAATATACCCCTCCTTATTAAGAAGAGATATGGTCATGGTACACAAAAGTACAATGTGTATTCTGTGTGAAAAGCACACACAGCCCTTAATAGGTTACTGTCAAGATAAAATTGTAAAATATTTACCTTTTTTCCCCCTATTTTCTGCTTTTCATGGGATTCCAATGAAGCAGGTCAATTTAATGAGGAAGGGCTGCGTTGTTGTGGCTTCCTGTTTGCTTGCAGTTCCTGTATTGTAAAAGAAAGAAAAGGTTAGTGAATCACAGATGTTATCCACACGATGTGCTATACAGTAAGGACCTTTATTTCCCATTGAATTAAAAAGAGAGGAACCTTATTAGGATACTTGCTAAAATCCAAAATAAAGTCCATCAGCTTTCTAGTACTGGAAACGTATCACGTTAGATGTGTCTAATGAAATGCTTCAAACAATAGGAGTGGTATTCTTTATACTTTTCTTCCCTTTCATTTTTTTATTCAATCGGAAGAGAATTTCAAGAACAGAACAGAACAGAACAGAATAGAACGGAATGGAATAGAATAGAATAGAATAGAATAGAATAGAATAGAATAGAATGGAATAATAGAATAGAAAAAATGGAATGGAATGGGAGTAGAATGGAATAGAATAGAATAGAATAGAATAGAATAGAATAGAATAGAATAGAATAGAATAGAATAGAATAGAATAATAGAATAGAAAAAATGGAATGGAATGGGAGTAGAATGGAATGGAATAGAATAGGAGTAGAATAGAATAGAATAGAATAGAATAGAATAGAATAGAATAGAATAGAATAGAATAGAATAGATATTGGAATATAGAATAGAATAGAATAGAATAGAATAGAATAGAATAGAATAGAATAGAATAGAATAGAATAGTTACTGGAAAATGGTATAGAATAGAATAGAATAGAATAGAATAGAATAGAATAGAATAGAATGGAATGGAATGGAATGGAACGGAATAGAGCTGGAAGGGACCTTGGAGGTCTTCTAGTCCAGCCCCCTGCTCAAGCAGGAGGACCTATATACCATTTCAGACAAGTGGCTGTCCAGTCTCTTCTTAAAAACCTCCAGTGATGGAGCATCTGCAACTTCTGGAGGCAAGGAGTTCCACTGGTTAATTGTTCTCACTATTAGGAAATTCCTCCTTAGTTCCTGGTTGCTTCTCTCCTTGATTAATTTCCATCTGTTGTGTTGCTTCTTGTCCTGCCTTCAGGCGCTTTGGAGAATAGCTTGACCCCCTCACCCCCCTCTTCTGTATCCAAAAATATGTTTGCCCCACTTAACAATGTAGAGACATTATACGACATTTTACAACACCATTTTTTTTATATCATCTTCAGACGTAGTTTGATTTTCTCCTCAAGCCCTTATATGCGATTAAAGTTAATGCCGGAACATATTTCTAAGACTCTAAAGGATGCTAAGAAGTGTTTGTGTAATTACAGCATATGACTATTCACTCTGATTTCCCCTCCAAAAGCCCTTTTGATACGAAAAGGCAGATGTGCTTTTGTTTTGTTTTTTTATCGAAGTGACATTGCCACGAACTGCTTCTATCTTTCCCAGCCCGGTCAAACATCCTTCTTAAGAAAATATTTCTTGCAGCCGTACAAATCTTACGCGCGCGGAGATCCAATATTGGCTTTGGTGGCCTTTGGAGGGGAACGGCGCCCGCCAGAAAGAGAAATCAATGCTCCCTCTATTTGTTTGATGTTTTTATAGATTAAAAAACGTGGCATAACAAGGTAATCTTTCCAAGACGGAATTCGCAAGGCATCGCCTTCCATTATTCCCTTCGAGGTGGACAGAGGGATCATCCGGCGTCTTGACAGGAGCCGGGGGATTAATGTGCGTGTTGATTTTTTTTTTTTTTTACAGCCTCGGCTGCAAGGAAGCATGCTTCCGAGTTTTTGCATAAAGGCTTCTAGTCAAACACTTCTCTTTTTAAAAAGCGGCTTGTCAAAAACTTTAACCCTTCTGACTGAAGGATGCTTTTTTAAAAAGCCTGTCAAAGCCAACGGCCAAGCATGGTGTTTTTTATTCCCCCCCCCCCGCAAAAAAAATAGATGATAATGTGGAGCTGTTTTCGCAGCAATACATCTCCTGTGAAGTAATGGAAGTAATAACCAAAATAAATAGATAGATAGATAGATAGATAGATAGATAGATAGATAGATAGATAGATAGATAGATAGATAGATAGATAGATAGATAGATAGATGATAGATAGATAGATAGATAGATAGATAGATAGATAGATAGATAGATAGATAGATAGATAGATAGATAGATAGATAGATAGATAATAAAAAGAAACTACGGGATGTTAAAAAAATAGATGATAATGTGGAGCTGTTTTTGCAGCAATACATCTCCTATGAAGTAATGGAAGTAATAATCATAATAAATAAATAAATAAATAAATAAATAAATAAATAAATAAATAAATAAATAAATAAATAAATAAATAAATAAATAAATAAATAAATAAATAAATAATAAAAAAGAAACTACGGGATGTTATTCACCTGCGGATTAAAACCTACAGAGAATCATCTGCAGGGAAGTAATTCCTACATTGCTAATCTTGCAGTAAGTTAAAAATATCCAAGTTTTACAGGGTGGGGTTGAAACATCATGGCAACATTGAAAAACCAGTGGCCATTTAAGTATAGAGGTAGCCCTCAGCTAACAACAACAGCAACAGCAACAGCAACAGCAACAGCAACAAAAACAACAACAACAACAACAACAACAACAACAACAACAACAACAACAACAATAATAATAATAATAATAATAATAATAATAATAATAATAATAATAATAATAATAATAATAATATCATTTGCCTGTAAGCAAGAACTGGTGGGATCATAAAATAGAGAAAGTTATAGAAAATGATAAAGTTAAACTGCTCTGGGACTTCAGAATTCAAACAGACAAGCAACCTGCAACGTAACACCCCGGACTTAACAATTGTCGATAAGAAAGACAAAAAAGTCAGGATAGTGGACGTGGCAGTGCCTGGAGACAGCAGAATAGACGAGAAAGAACTGGAGAAGATCACAAAATACAAAGACCTACAAATAGAAATAGAAAGACTGGGGCAAAGGCAAGCAAGGGTAGTGCCAATAGTCATAGGCGCCTTGGGTGCAATCCCAAAACAACTGGAGCACCACTTGAACACCGTCATTGGCATTGACAAATTCGCCATTAGTCAATTGCAAAAGGCGGCCTTACTAGGAACTGCTTCCATCCTGCGACGAGATCTGTAATACCATCAAACATCCACATCTGCCTATCCCAGGTCCTTGGGAAGGACTCGATAGGTAGACAAAAAGCCAAATCCAGTCTGAACATCTGGCTGACTGTGCAATGATCCATAATAGTAGTAGTAGTAATAATAATAATAATAATAATAACAACAACAACAACAACAATAATAATAATAATAATTAAGTTGGAAGGGACCCTGGAGGTCATCTAGTCCAACCCCCTGCTCAGGCAGGAAGCCCTATACCATTTCAGACAAATGGCTGTCCAGTCTCTTCTTAAAGACAATTTGAAGTTATAACAGCACAGAAAAGAGTGACAGCCATTTTTTACACTTACGACCGTTGCAGCATCCCCGCGGTCAGGTGATCAAAATTCAGAAACTTGGCAACTGACATGGACTTATGACTGTTGCAGTCTCCCGGGGGGAATCACGTGATCCCCTTTTGCGACCTTCTGACGAGCAAAGTCCATGGGGGAAGCTGGATTCACTTAACGACCGGGTTGCTAACTTAACAACGGCAGCAATTCGCTTAACAACAGGGGCAAGAAAGGACGTAAAGCGGGAGAAAACTCACTTAACAAATGTCTCACTGTGCAACAAAAATGTTGGGCTTCATTGCAGGTTGAGGACTACCTCTAACTGGATTATATTTCCCATCAGCCTCAGCCAGCATGTCCAAGCAACAATTAATTAGAACAATTGACCAGTGGAACAGCTTGCCACCAGAAGTTGTAAATGCTCCAACAGTGGAAGTTTTTAAAGAAGAGACTGGACAGCCATTTGTCCGAAATGGTATAGGGTTTCCTGCCTGAGCAGGGGTTGGACTAGATGACCTCCAAGGTCCCTTCCAACTCTGTTGTTGTTGTTGTTGTTATCTGGGTTTTGTAGTTCTGCAGGGCCACCAATGCCCTGAGCTTAAATTTAAGATCCTTGATATTACATATCGTAAAAATACATTTTTATATTAACGTTTCCCAAAATACAGAAGCTAATTTAAAACTACATGGCAGAGTTAAGTAAAGTGTGAATATATCATTCATTTCTATGGCCATTAATGTCGGGGATTTTTTTCTTTTCCAAACAGCCGTGAAATTCAGCATATTGTCTCGAATGAGAGACGCTCCTGTAAAGACAACTAGATGGATGGGGGGTGGGGGGGTTGTGGGGGAGTGTGTTTGCATTACTCTACACAGGCGCTGGGCGGGCACGTGTTGGTTCGCTAACACATTTATTTGGATGAGCCAGCCCAAACAGACAGCGTCGGGTTAGCCCCACAAAAAGGCAAAATCAGAACGCTTATATATCCACGGATACAAATGCACACTGGAAATGAGTCCCTCAGAACAGGAACATCCAATTGGGTGGGCGTGGTTGCGGTGGTAACGGCAGACTGGGTGGGACTAAAAAGTTCAATCAATCAATTCCAACTTTGCAAGATCTTGCCCCCCCCCCTGAGAAATTGATTAATTGAACTTTTTTTTTTTTTGCACACAGTGGCAGAGGCCTAAAGCAAAAAGGTTTTATAAAACCCAGCTGAAGGCCTAGGACTGGGGTGATGGCACGCGTGCCCACAGAGAGGGCTCTGCGTGCCACCTGCGGCACACGTGCCATAGGTTCACCACCACGGGTATAGGGTTTCCTGCCTGAGCAGGGGGTTGGACTAGATGACCTCCAAGGTCCCTTCCAACATCATCATCATCATCATCATCATCATCATCATCATCATCATCATCATCATCATCATCATCATCATCATCATCATCATCATCATTATTATTATTATTATTATTATTATTATTATTATTATTATTATTATATTGTTGTTGTTGTTAATAATAATAATAATAATAATAATAATAATAATAATAATAATAATAATAATAATAATAATAATAATAATAATAATAATAATAATAATAATAATAATAGTAAAGTTGGAAGGGACCTTGGAGGTCATCTAGTCCAACCCCCTGCTCAGGCAGGAAACCCTATGCCATTTCGGACCAATGGCTGTCCAGTCTCTTCTTTAAAAACTTCCAGTGTTGGAGCATTCACCGCTTCTGGAGGCAGGTAGTTCCACTGGTTAATTGTTCTAACTGTCAGGAAGTTTCTCCTTAGTTCCAGGTTGCTTCTCTCCCTCACGCTGGCTGAGGAATTCTGGGAGTTGAAGTCCACAAGTCATAAAAGGGCCAAGTTTGAAGACCCCTGACATAAACACACAGTGTTAGTCTTGATCACTGGACAAATTATAGTAGGAAAAATGTCAAGAAATTCACACCCCTCAAAAGGCATTGCAGTCCATCTATGGGGGATTCTCCCCAAATGTTGTCTCTGGTTGGAAGGAATGCATCAAACAAACTTCCATCAAATGGAAAGATTATTGGGTAGGTAACCAATACAGGACAGTATCACTGACGCTGAATTTTCCGTCAGTCCTACCGTTGAATCCTCCAAGATTCATTTCAACTCTTAAGATACTCTTCGAATGTTTTTAAGGGGAAAAATTTGGAAGGTCTATTTCTCAACAGAGCTGTTCAACCACTTATTCTTCTACCGCTGAATAACCAGTATATTATTTCAAATATATAATTCAAAAATAGGCCTATTTATTAAACAAGGCATATAGTCTGAACAGGCTGCCGGTACAGCTGTGCCTGCGGCTTCCGACATTGTTGTAAGCCATCATTTTCATTCTGATTATTCCTACAGAGGTTTGTTCTCCCTTCTGCCAGATAATTACAATTTTAAGGATATTTTCTACCAATTTATCCAACAGCAGAGGTTGGCCTGAGCCTATAATTTCCCGGTTTTCCTCTGAAACCACGGATAGGACTCTATCAGTTACAAGAGGCGATCTCTATTATCTCAAACCCTCCTGAGGTAGCCACAAAATCTCAGAATAAAAAGCCGTCAAATCGCCGCGATTAATTTGAAGGACACCTTGTCCTATGTTTGCCTGTGGAAACCTGGACCGTTAAGCCGATCCCGTCGGAAACCAATAGGAGTTGGATGTAGCCACCATCACTCTGAATTTAATCACCCAACGAGGGAAACTTATTCACATTTTGCACCACGCTCTCACCTTCCTTTTAGAGTATTTATAGCCGTGGTGGCTGCGTTTCAGTTCTAATCTGCTCCTGACACATATTAGCCCCCTGTCAAAAGACACAATGGATGACCCACACAATATTTAAATAGGGGTCAAATCAAGTATGTTTCTTAGTGTTGAGTTGGTATCTTCAACGCCCAGCACTCCTTGGCACGGGGTGTTAATCATGCAAGAACACACCGTGTACATTGGCTGGTTCCTTGCTTCTCCGCGTATTTTGATTAATTCTGAGGGCTTCCATCTTAGGCCTGGTCCAGCTCTAAATTAGAGAAGCTGCCAAACACGGCTGGTAGGATATGGTTGAGGCGAGGAAGCTGATTCTTCCTCCGCTATGGAAATATTTGCCTATCTGTCTTCTGCGTGTGACAGGGCAGAATTCTGTTTCTTGCATTTTTTTGGGGGGGGGGGGTATTTGAAAAACAACCCAGGATAAATTTAACAAGGATGAAAAGAACACATGGTGGCCAGCTGAAATACCACCAATAAAAGAAATTTGTAGTCATGGCATCGTGGTGACTAAAACTGGATGCAGTATTCCAAGTGTGGCATTATAAAGTGGTATTAATACTTCACGTGATTTATTTATTTATTTATTACTTTATTTATTTATTACTTGATTCTGTCCCTCTGTTCATGCAGCCTAGCACTGTGTTGGCTTTTTTGGCAACTGCAGCACATGGCTGGCTCATCTTTAAGGGATTGTCCACTAGGACTCTGAGATTCCTCTCACAGTTGCTACTATTGAGCAAGGTACCCCCTATACTATACTTGTGCATTTGGTTTTTCTTGCCTAAATGTAGAACCTTGCTTTTTTCACCACTGAATTTCATTTTGTTAGATAGTGCCCAGTGTTCAAGTCTGACCAGATCCTCCTGTATCCTAAGCCTGTCTTCTGGAGTGTTGGCTATTCCTGCCAGCTTGGTGTCGTCTGCAAATTTGATGAGTTCCCCATCTATCCGCTCATCCTAATCATTGATGAAGATGTTGAAGAGCACTGGGCCCAGGACAGAGTCCTGGGGCACCCCACTGCACACTTCCCTCCATGTAGATGCGGTTCCATTGAGGACCACACGCTGAGTACAGCTGGTCAGCCAGCTACCAATCCATCTGGTGGTGATGCTGTCTAACCCACATTTTTCTATCTTATCAAGTGGTCTTGTTTATCTTGATGTCATTCAGACTGCGTAAGTGTCTTAAAAAAGTTTTGGGGAAGGGACTGCAAAGTTGAAATCTGAGCAATGGTAGTAATGCACCTAGCGGACACCAGTGTTTATTAAATGTGAGACCTTTAAGATATGTAGACTTCAACTTCCTGAATTCCTCAGCTATGCTGGCTAGGGAATTCTGGGGGTTGAAGTCCATGTATCTTAAAGTTCCTGAGTTTGAGAATTCCTGGTGTACATGATAATCCACAAACAGCTACATCTATGGGAAACAATCGTTTCTCTTGAAGTAACTAGTTAGCACCAGTGTATTTATGTATTTATGCTCTTTAGAAGGCCAGATCCTGAAGTGGAAACTCAAGTCCTTTGGCCACCTAATGAGAAGGAAGGACTCCCTGGAGAAGAGCCTAATGCTGGGAAAGATGGAGGGCAAGAGAAGAAGGGGACGACAGAGAAGGAGGGGGCTGGATGGAGTCCCTGAAGCAGAAGGCGTGAGCTTAAAGGACTCCAGAAGATGGTAGAGGAGAAGGAAGGCCTGGAGGAACATTGTCCATGGGGTCGCGATGGGTCGGACACGACTTCACAACTAACAACAACAACATTTATGGACTTCCCATGGACTCAGATTTGAGGAAACAACAGAAGGTCCTGAAGTCATTTCAGAAAGCTAACTGATCTGATACTCCATGGATTTGCTTAACCTGTCCAACTAATGATGACACCTTAGGAAGAAAAAAATATATAAATTCATCATTATACCGAGGAATCAGTGAAATGCAAGCTGTCCCTGCGTTAAGAACCTCTGCCGTATGGACAACTCATACTTACAAACAGGCTGTCCACTACTTAAAACAGGGGGGGGGGGGCAGCGTTCTCCTTTCTCCAGCTGACAACTGCTGAAGCCACACAAAGTTGTCATGAACTGCTGACACTGCACTTTTTTGATATACAGCCTCTTCCCAGCAGTTGATGAAAACCTTGCAGCACTTCAGCAGTTTGTCAGCTCAAGAAAGGAGAACACCATCCACCATCTTTAGCAATAGACAATCTGTTCAGGAGTACAAATTCTGACTTACATACAAATTCTCCTTAAGGACAGACCTGGTGTTCTTAACTCAAGGACTTGCCTGTGTTGCAAGTATTATTATTATTATTATTATTATTATTATTATTATTATTATTATTATTATTATTATTATTATTATTATTATTATTATTAGTAGTAGTAGTAGTAGTAGTAGTAGTAGTAGTAGTAGTAGTAGTAGTGGTAGTAGTAGTAGTAGTAGTAGTAGTAGTAGTAGTAGTAGTAGTAGTAGTAATATTAAAAAGTCCGTATTAATTTGAGGAAAGGAAATTAGCAGTGCAGTCCTACGCAATTCCTAGGAAGAACGGGAAGGGAATCTGACTTCTCCCAGGCAGTGGAACAGACTGTGTCTTGGTGGCATGACTGTTTCTGAGTCATCCTGAACACAAAATGTGGTTTCTAAATTGCATATTTTTTTAAAAAAAATGAATTGTTAAACTGCCCAGAGTTGGGTGTTGACTGAGTAGCTACAGGAATGTAAACAAGAAATAAATCCAATCTGCGTCGGTCACCGGGGTTTTGTCTTTAGGATTGATGCTGGAGCCCATCCTGAGGGAACATCTCTCTTCTCTCTGGCAGGGTGTGTGCTGTTCGGTGTGTGGTATTTATAGTGCCTGTGTGTGCCCTGCCATACATCCAAAACAACTCGGAAGCTGTAGAATACAGCTTCCAAGGTCTGCAAGTGGGCACCGCACACCACCCAGAGGCTACCATACGAGGACAAATTACGCATTGTAAAGATTGCTCGGAGATGGGAGATACTTCCAGTGTAATCTACCAGAACCCCTGCATGGATTACCCCTGTGACTATGTAGGACAGACGGAGAGGAAGCTAACCACCAGGTTGCAAGAACACAAGTGAGAGAACCCAACTCATTGGTAGCCTCACATTGCAGTGAACAAGGACATACATTCAGTTTCACAGCTACTAAGATTGTTGGCCGAGCAGGCACAAAAACAGCCAGGGAAATTATTGAAGTCTGGGAAGTACTGACAAGCAAAGTCAGTGGGGGAAGGCAGGTTCACTTAACCTCCGCGTTATTAACTTATCGACTGCAGTGATTCGCTTAACAATGGTGGCAAGAAAGGTCGTAAAAAGGGGCAAAGCTCACTTAACAAATGTCTCCCTTAACAACAGAAATTTTAAGCTCAATTGTGGTCATAAGTCAAGGACTACCTGTTATCAATTGACAATTAGCCAGTGGAACAACCTGCCTCCAGAAGCGGTGAATGCTCCAACACTGGAAGTTTTTAAGAAGAGACAGGACAGCCATTGGTCTGAAATGGTGTAGGGTTTCCTGCCTGAGCGGGGGGTTGGATTAGATGACCTCCAAGGTCCCTTCCAACTACTACTACTACTACTACTACTTTTCTTCTTTCACTTCTTCTTTGTCTTCTTCTTTTTTCACTTCTTTTTCTTCTTCTTCTTTCACTTCTTTCACTTCTTCTTCTTCTTCTTCTTTCACTTCTTCTTTTTTCACTTCTTTTTCTTCTTCTTTCACTTCTTCTTCTTCCACTTCTTCCACTTCCACTTCCACTTCCACTTCCTCTTCTTCTTCTTCTTCTTCTTCTTCTTCTTCTTCTTCTTCTTCTTCTTCTTCTTCTTCTTCTTCTTCTTCTTCTTCTTCTTCCTCTTCTTCTTCTTCTTCTTCCTCCTCCTCCTCCTCCTCCTCCTCTTTTTCTTCTTCTTCATCATCATCATCATTGTCGTCGTTATTGTTGTTGTTGTTGTTGTTGTTGTTGTTGTTGTTGTTGTTATTATTATTATTATTATTATTATTATTATTATTATTATTATTATTATTATTATTATTATTATTATTATTATTATCAATTTTCAGAACTAAGTTAAGCTTCTGCTGTGGGAACAAAAAAAACCTCCTGCAAACTCATCCACTGCAGGATGTTTTGATTAAGACAGTTTTGCTCGTATATCTTGTGATTTACTCGTAACATTTATTGAGATCTTCAGGAACACAACATTTACCTTCAGCCTTTGTCAACAAATCAGTCCACGGCTTTTAGCTGGGCGGCTGTTTCAGAGAGGTCTGACGTGATTCTTGTGGCAATATTATCACACACCGAAATGTATTTCATGCATTAGCTGGGGGAGGGCTGCTGATCTATATTCAGCTCACCTATTTCCCAGGTTACGCCGGCAAATATATGTACACACTGAATCAAGTCACCTGCCTTACATCGGTCTTAAAAGATGCGCAGATATGATATTGGGAATTATATATCAATCACAGACAAGGAGTAGAAACGGTAAAGTCGAGTGGGAAGGGAAACGTTGAATGCTCACGAGATGAGGGCCATTGTGCTTTCAGTGATTCTCATTCAATAACAGAATGGATGTTAGTGATACCCCAGCATTGCTAAGCTGATTAGCAGTTATCACAAGACAAACACACAAAAACCTCTCTAGCCTGATTAAACTCTCCCTCCGAATCCTTACGATTTATTGCATTGTAATTCAGTCGTTTCAGGGGGGTTGCAAAATCTTTTTGTTAATGGGCTGGTCCCATTCTAATCAACCATATAAATGTCCTGCAAAGTTGAAATGATGCCTCCTTCGTCATTTCTGTTATACAACTTGTGTCCATTTGTCCTTTATCCTACCAGGTAGTAAGATATCCCACTCTATAACGGGCACAACATTGCTGGCAAATAATTTACTACTTATTTGTGGAGGACACCGTTTAGTGATATTTTGGCCAGCAACTGTGGTTGGCATCTTCAAAAGATAAGAGGATCGGCTCTGTAGACCACAGAGAACTGAGCAGGGACCAGGCCTGCCTTTATACCCTGGCTTCTGATTGGTCTTTAGCCCAGATGGCTTCTGATTGGTGCAGTTTGGTAAGGACCGGTCTCTGATGGGTTCTTTTTTTGTGCCCAATCCTAATTGGTCGTTGTGAGGGTGTCGTTGGTTACTGATTGGTCTTTTGTTGATGCTGGTTTGAAACACTACACTAAAATAAATATTTTTTGGTTGGTTGGTTTGTTTATTATTAGATTTGTTTGCCACCAATCTCACTCTATCTCTACATCTGTCTATCTATCTATCTATCTATCTATCTATCTATCTATCTATCTATCTATCTATCTATCTATCTATCTTTCTATCGCTATCTCTCTCTAATCTCTGTTTCTATTTCTATCACAATATCTATCTATCATCTATCTATCTATCCATCCATCCATTCATCCATCGGTATCTATCTATATCGATTTTGTCTCTATCTCTATCTCACATCTGTCTGTCTGTCTGTCTGTCTGTCTGTTTGTCTGTCTGTCTGTCTGTCTCTATCCATCCATTGGTATTTATCTATATTGATTTTGTCTCTATCTCTCACATCTGTCTGTCTGTCTGTCTGTCTGTCTGTTTATCTATCTATCTATCTATCTATCTATCTATCTATCTATCTATCTATCTATCTCTATCTCAGTTTATTCCAATATGATTTGACTGTTTATATTATTCCCTGTCTTGATCTCTACATAAAGATCGCTGAATGAATACTTTTTTATTGCAAATAATGTTCTGACATTGCTACAGCAGAGTAAATCAACCTTTTGCTATTGCATTGTTTATAAATTAAGTGCCACAGAAGATTTATGTGAAATCTAAGATTTACATGAAACAAAGTTCTAACACTGTTCTGACGGCAACTCAAAGCGATTGTTCCAGCGGCTTTTAATCCTCTCCTGATTCTGTATGAAATATTCATAGAATGTTTGCGATCTTCCCCTCATTGTCTTAATTTCCTTAAATAAATTTAAATCTACTTAAAAACAATTTGACAATTAAGACAAGGTGTTTTATTAGATTCTCTTCTTTATTGCTGAAATTGTCCCATCATTTCCATAATATTCTTAACCTATTACTTCTGTTCTGGGAAAAAGACAGAGAAATGGATTGCCATTGGACTATAGGAATCATACCGGGCAACATAAAAATTGCAGAGAGAGGCAATTGAAAAACTCACAGGTGACCAATAGCCTCAATCCTTCTACCCTTCAGAAGAAAGAATCCAACATTTTTATTTTCAGGCTTGTTATTTTTTTTTTATTATTTCATGTACTGTAGAGTTTGCTGCATAAAGGAGATTTACAGGTCTAGACTTCTGGAATCGCTGTTTTAACGAGTTATTTTTGCGCGGAGAGTAAATCATTTTTTTTCAACAGCAGCACGATAGAGTCAGTACACACAAACTTTTGGTGCAGTGGGATTTCGAGGACCATCACAGATGTAGCAGAACATTACGGTTCCAAGGTCATTTTAATTTTTGTAATGAGTTGTGGTGCCTGGGGGGGACAATTTTTTTATTTTGATTAATCTACTTGTCTTCGGGGGTGGTGGTACCTAGAGATTTTTCATCCCGTTATTTTTGCTCTTACACGTACGTACCCACTTAGGATATTAAATGGATAACTTTGTCTTCTGAAGATAAAACTCATGCATAAGGATTTCCCACGGTATTTCTAATTTGAAAATTGCCTGGCTGCGCATTTCATTGTCGCCTTTGTTGAAGTTATCAGAGAGGCGGGAGGACGCCGCAAACAAACGTCGGAAATGTAATCCAGTCTCGAGGTACCTTTTAGCATCCTTGGTGGACACGGAAGAAAAGCCAAGACATTTTGGAGTGCTGAGACTCTAGAAATTGTGCAGAGAAGAAGACCGGAGATGATAAAAGATCTGGAGGCTAAATCATATGAGGAACACTTAGGGAAATTAGTCTACTGAAGAGGGATGACATGATAACTGTCTTCTGGGTCTTGAGGGGCTGGAGAAGACTTATTGTCCAAAGTACCTGAAGGCAGAAATAAAAGTAATGGGTTGAAGCTCATTCAAGAGAAATCCAACGTAGAATTAAGGAGAAATTTTCCAACGGGGAGAACTATTACTCAGTGGAACAGCTTGCCTCCTGGAGTTGGGTGCTCCATCACTAGAGGTTTCCAAGAAGAAACTGGACAACCATTGGATGGTATAAGTATAGAATAGAATAACAGGGTTGGAAGGGACCTTGTAGGTCATCTAGTCCAACCCCCCCACCCAAGTAGGACACCCTACACCAGGGGTAGGCAACCTCGGCTCTTTTATGACTCATGGACTTCAACTCCCAGAATTCCTGGGAGTTGAAGTCCATGAGTCATAAAAGAGCCGAGGTTGCCTACCCCTGCCCTACACTCTTAGGAATCCTTGGAGAGGGATGGTTAGAAATCAAATATTGACCTTTTGGCTGGTCCCCATGTTTCAGAGGTATAAGAATTAAGAAACGACCTTGAGATGTATGGAGAAGAGATTACACAGTCCAGAGGTTAAAGCAAGCACGAGAAAGAGAATAATCCAGAACTTGATTCAGAGTTAGAGTAACAGAGTTGGAAGGGGCCTTGGAGGTCTTCTAGTCCAACCCCCTGCTCTAGCAGGAGACCCTGTCCCATTCCAGACAGGTGGCAGTCCAGTCTCTTCTTAAAAACCTCCAGTGATGGAGAATAGAATACAGCTGGAAGGGACCTTGGAGGCCTTCTAGTCCAGCCCCCAACTCAAGCAGGAGAACCTAAACCATCTCAGACAAGTGACTATCTAGCCTCTTCTTAAAAATCTCCGGTGATAGAGCACCCACGATTTCTGGACGCCAGCTGTTCCACTGGTTGATTGTCCTCACTGTCAGGAAGTTTCTCCTTAATTCCAAGTTGCTTCTCTCTTTGATCAGTTTCCCTCCATTGCTTCTTGTCCTGCCCTCTGGTGCTTTACTAAATTGGTTGACCCCCTCTTCTTTGTGGCAGCCCCTCCAACATTCAAAGACTGGTTAATTGTTCTAACTGCCAGGAACTTTCTCCTTAATTCCAGGTTGCTTCTCTAACTGGTTAGTTTCCAACCATTGTTTCTTGTCCTTCCCTCTGGTGCTTTGGAGAATAATTTGACCCCCCCTCTTCTTTGTGGCAGCCTCTCAAATATTGGAATACTGCTATCACATCTCCCCTATTTCTTCTTTTCTCTAGACTAGCCAAGTCCCACAGCCGTTCTTCGTATGTTTTAGTCTCCAGGCCTTTGATCATCTCAGTTGCTCTTCTCTGAACTTTTTCCAAGGTCTCAACATCTTTTTTTGTGATATGGTGGCCAAAATTGGTTGCAGTATTCCAGGTGTGGTCTTACCAGGGTTTTATAAAGCGGTACTAGTACTTAACGTTGTATATTATATGTATTGTATATATATAGAACAGAATATCTTTACTGTCATCGTGTAACTCACAACGAAATTAAGTGCTGTCCACAGTGCACACTTCACACAAGTAAAAGCCACAAATAAGAACATACATTATATACACACATCCTTCACATTCTATTCACCCTTGCGCTGCCCCTAATATTGCACTTCAATGTTGCACTATACTGTGGTATATAACACGGTTACAGCTCTGGGATAAAAACTATTTTTCAGGATATTTGTCTTTGTTTTTATTATCCTGTAGCATCTGCCAGATGGTAATAGTTAAAAAAAAGCATGTCCGGGATGAGATGAATCTTTAAGACTATTTTGAGCTTTCCTAGGACAGCAGGAACTGTACAGTTCGTCCGGGGGTGGTCAGGAGAGGGCAGCTAATAATCCTCTGGGCCAGGGGTAGGCAACCTTGGCTCTTTTATGACTGGTGGACTTCAACTCCCAGAATTCCTGAGCCAGCCATGCTGAGGGGAAAGGGAGAGGTTTCCAAGCTGAGCCATGCTGGCTGAGGAATTCTGGGAGTTGAAGTCCACCAGTCATAAAAGAGCCAAGGTTGCCTACCCCTGCTCTGGGCGATGGTAGTGACCGTATTGCTCCCAAGGATTATTATCCTATGTCAGAGCTACGACGATGCCCAATTTTGCAGGCATGCCGAATGGATGACTCACTTAAACAGACTACCTGTAATTTTGCCGAAGCCGACCTGAAGGCTGGGATTAGGACACACAGCGTAACCAATGGATCCCACGAAAATGTATTCGCTTCTGGTTTTGAAAGCGTCTCTCCGTTTCCTTCTCAAAAAGGGCTGAAAACCAAAGTGAAGGAAATCAATATTTAATCTCCTACGGTTTACACAGGAACCGCTGTCTTATTCATCCACTTAATTCAATTGCGACAAACAAGCCACTCCTTCTGTTTAGCTAGTATGGATTTCTTTAATTTATACATTAACTATATTTCCCCACGGAACCGGTCGCTCGTGTTTGGAACACGTTGGGAAATTTAGAAACCGGTTCGTTAATAAATCTTTCTTGTCTCCCTCAATTAGAAGGCCAATCTGTCTGCTAAGAGGCAATCCTTGGTCTGATTGCATTGGAGATAACAAAATACCCATTTATCCACCGGCTTAAAGCCAAACGGGATCTTCTTTCAACTGTTGACACACAATTGACGGGGACGGTTTCCAAATCCCTTAAAACTGGATTTCCAAGGCTGATTCCTAAATGGCTTCAAATGCAATCAGAGGTAAGTTCTCGGCTTGTAACACTTCCCTTAGTGACCGTTTGAAGTTTTACAACAACCCTGAAAAAAGGGACCACACTTGGCCAATTGTTGTTGTTAGTTGCGAAGTCGTGTCTGACCCATCGTGACCCCATGGACAACGTTCCTCCAGGCCTTCCTGTCCTTTACCATCTTCTGGAGTCCATTGAAGCTCCCGCCTCCTGCTTCAGGGACTCCATCCAGCCCCCTCCTTCTCTGTCATTGTCCCCTTCTTCTCTTGCCCTCCATCTTTCCCAGCATCAGGCCCTTCTCCAGTGAGTCCTTCCTTCTTCTCATTAGGTGGCCAAAGTACTTGAGTTTCCACTTCAGGATCTGCCCTTCTAAAGAGCAGTCGGGGTTGATCCCCTCTAGGACTGACCGGTTGGATCGCCTTGCAGTCCAGGGAACTCGCAGGAGTCTTCTCCAGCACCAGAGTTCAAAGGCCTCCATTCTTTGACGCTCAGCCTTTCTTAGGGTCCCACTTTCACAGCCATACATTGCAACTGGGAAAACCATGGCCTTGACTATACGCACTTTTGTTGGCAGGGTGATGTCTCTGCTTTTGAGTATGCTGTCTAGATTTGCCATAGCTTTCCTCCCCAGGAGGAAATTAGAATTCTAATTCTAATCCTAATTTTCTTTTTTTTTCTCCTGCTCTGTAATTACATATTTTTACACCTGTTGATTTTCTGGACTGTATAACCAT
>NW_015386413.1:2498472-2508907 GCF_001527695.2 Protobothrops mucrosquamatus
ATTATTATTATTATTATTATTATTATTATTATTATTATTATTATAAGAGAAGAGAAGAGAAGAGAAGAGAAGAGAAGAGAAGAGAAGAGAAGAGAAGAGAAGAGAAGAGAATAATGGAATGGGGAACAGAACAGAACAGAATAGAATAACAGAGTTGGAAGGGACTTGTAGGTCATCTAGTCCAACCCCCCAGCCCAAGCAGGAGACCCTACACCATTTTTGACAGAGGGAAGTCCAGTCTCCTCTTGAAAGCCTCCACTGATGAAGCACCCACAACATCTGACGGCAACTTCTGTTCCACTGGTTGATTGTTCTCACTGCCAAAAAATTCTTCCTTATTTCTAGGTTGAATCTCTCCTTGATGTCTCCCATTATTCCTTGCCTGGCCTTCAGGAGCTTTGGAAAATAAGTTGACCCCTTCCTCATCAAGTTGCCCTTGGTGAGATGAGCAAGTCAACTGACTCTCCCTGTTTTTTTCTCTCCCCTTCTCTTCCACTAGCCTACTGCAACCCCCTAAACCAGGGGTAGTCAACCTTGGCTCTTTTATGACTCATGGACTTCAACTCCCAGAATTCCTGAGCCAGTTAAGCTAAGCTGGCTCAGGAATTCTGGGAATTGAAGTCTACGA
The DNA here is from genome assembly GCF_001527695.2 of Protobothrops mucrosquamatus. Classification (NCBI taxonomy): domain Eukaryota; kingdom Metazoa; phylum Chordata; class Lepidosauria; order Squamata; family Viperidae; genus Protobothrops; species Protobothrops mucrosquamatus. Next base: position 2,499,101 of record NW_015386413.1, read on the forward strand.
GTCATAAAAGAGCCAAGGTTGACTACCCCTGCCCTAAACATTACAGACATTTGGGGGGGGGGGTGTCATGCTCTCAGCTAGAGCAGGGAAGGGGGAAGACAAAACGAAGGTAGGAAAAGAAAGGAAACGGGAACGCTCAAATCCCTTGTTGATCCTCTAGGCTCAGGCTTTGAAACAAATAAGCCCAAATAACGCTTGAACAATAGCACGGCTGGAATAGCCCTCGAAAAAGAACCACCTTCTCTCCTGAAATGAATTGCGAATATAAAATATCTCCCCGGTAATCCCTTTTAGGCCTCTCCGATGATTGGCGGGATCACCACGAGCACTGAGGGAAGGAGAGCTGTCCCCTTTCTGTGACGTTAAAAGGACCTTTTGCTAAAACGAGATGTAGCATCACTCATTCCTTTCTGACAGGAAAATACATCAGCAAGAGGCTGGCAGCCTGCCTTGCTCGCTCATCCATCTCTCAGAAACTTATCAAGGCTGCGCCCCGGGAACGGTGTGAATTTTTTTTTTTTTTTTGCACATGACCCAAAAGTCTTTGGAACATATCTGACGTTCTCCTAAACCCAGGGTGCATTCCGTAAGATGATCTTTATTTGTTCTGAGCCACAGGTACAATAATTGGAAAATTTAAGCCCCTCTGGACTGCTAGAGCCAGTCTGGATTGCAAATGCAACATTTTGACGTGATTAATGACGAGCAAGGCATGCAGCTCACTTCTGTCGAGGCAGGATGTAGACAGTTGCAAAGAAACTGACCGTTCTCCTCATCCATTCTCTTCCTGTCACCTTCAGCCATTCCCCACGGCTGAAATATTTATATCCCTTGTGTCGTGACTGAACGGGTGAGGGTCACACCCTTGGACCCCAATGCAAGGATGCACCAGCTAGGAAATACTAAGAATGCATAACTTTCTTTTCTGAATCACGCAGAGCAACCACGCAACACGAAGACTGGGGGCAGGGAATATTCACACCCAGGTGGAGGATCATGGAGATAGCAATAGCAATAGGACTTCGACTTATATACCGCTTCACAGTGCTTTATAGCCCTCTCTAAGTGGTTTACAGAGTCAGCATATTTGCCCCCAACAATCTGGGTCCTCATTTTACTGACCTCAGAAGAACGGAAGGCTGAGTCAACCTTGAGCCAGTCACGATCGAACTGCTGGCAATGGGCAGAGTCAGCCTGCAATATGGCATTCTAACCACTGCGCCACCACAGCTCTTAATAGCATTAGTACTTAGACTTATATACCACTTCACAGTGCTTTACAGCCCTCTCTAAGCGGTTTACTGAGACAGCATATTTGCCCAACAACAATCTGGGTCCTCATATTAATGATCTTGGAAGGACGGAAGGCTGAGTCAACCTGGAGCTGGTCAGGATCGAACTTCTGGCAGTGGGCAGAGTCAGTCTGCAATGCTGCATTCTAATCACTGTGACATCACGGCTTTTAATAGCAATAGCCCTTAGACTTATATACCGCTTCACAGTGCTTTATGGTCCTCTCTAAGTGGTTTACAGAGTCAGCATATTTGCCCCCCAACAATCTAGGTCCTCATTTTAATGACCTTGGAAGGATGGAAGACTGAGTCAACCTGGAGCTGGTCAGGATCAAACTGCTGGCAATGGGCAGAGTCAGCCTGCAATACTGCATTCTAACTACTGCACCACCACAGCTCTTAATAGCAATAGCCCTTAGACTTATATACCATTTCACAATGCTTTACAACCCTCTCTAAGCGGTTTACTGAGACAGCATATTTGCCCCCAAGAATCTGGGACCTCATTTTAGTGAACTCAGAAGGATGGAAGGTTGAGTCATCTTGGTGATAGAGGTGCACTTAAATCTCTTCCCTGTGTTTATTAGAGCAGGGCTGTGGCCTACTAACAGGCCATGGCCTATTCGCAACCGGGCCACGGGCAGGTGCACATGCATGCGTGCACAGCTTGACGCGCACCAGCAGTGGCCCAGCACACGCTCAACTCTTCTGTTTACAAGATCATCGTATCAGACCAAATGGGGTAGCACGATCATCTTCAAACCTGACCACATTTCTCCTCTTCGACGTGAAGAGCCGGCTTCATATGAAGCCAACTACTAGACTTTGTATTATTCCACAAGAGGACTTTGTTCTGCTCCAATTTGCCTGGTCAGCTGGTTAATAATAATAATAATAATAATAATAATAATAATAATAATAATAATAATAATAATAATAATAATAATAATAATAACAACAACAACAACAACAACAACAACAATAATAATACAAAGACCTACAAATAGAAATAGAAAGACTGTGGCAAAGGTAAGCAAGAGTAGTACCAATAGTAATAGGTGCCTTGGGTGCAATCCCAAAACAACTGGAGCACCACTTGGACACCATCATCAGCATTGACAAATTCGCCATCAGTCAATTGCAACAGGCGGCCTTACTAGGAACCGCTTCCATCCTGCGATGAGATCTGTAATACCACCAAACATCCACATCTGCCTATCCCAGGTCCTGGGAAAGGACTCGATAGGTAGACAAAAATGCCAAATCCAGTCTGAACATCTGTGTGACTGTGCGATGATCCTCAATAATAATAGTAATAATAATAAAGTTGGAAGGGACCTTGGAGGTCATCGAGTCCAACCCCCTGCTCAGGCAGGAAACCCTACACCATTTCGGACAAATGGCTGTCCAGTCTCTTCTTAAAAACGTCCAGTGTTGGAGCATTCATCGCTTCTGGAGGCAGGTTGTTCCACTGGTTAATTGTTCTCACTGTCAGGAAGTTTCTCCTTAGTTCCAGGTTGCTTCTCTCCTTGATGAGTTTCCATCCGTTGCTTCTTGTCCTGCCTTCAGGCACTTTGGAGAATAGCTTGACTCCCTCTTCTTTGGGGCAGCCCCTGAGATATTGGAACATGCTATCATATCCCCCCTCGTCCTTCTCTTCGTTAAACTAGACATAAACTAGACATATTTAGATGGACTAGATCAAAATCACAAAAGACAGGAGGGTTGAAACGGCAGAAGTCCCCCTACACTCAAGCTTGGCATGATTGCCACGTAGGTCTGCCTTCAAGTGTGCTCTAACTAACTCTGGCTATAATCTAAACCATGAAACAGGCTTGTAAGCTTCAGCTACTATTCCCTTTGATCCTGGACTGAAGGTAGAAGTCTACTTCTGCTTGCTGGATTTATGATCTTGTAATTGCCAAGTAACTGACTCCAATCTAAGGGGGTCAAACACCTCCTGTACCTTATGAAGACTTCTAAACAGAAGTCAAATGTACTCACCTGTTCCCTTCGGCAAAACTTGCGGCAAATAAGAAAATCCTTTTAGCAGCATCGGGTGCCATATTAGCTTTTATTCAGAAACAAAACTCTTTTATCTTTCAAGAAAAATGAAAGGAAGAAGAAAGCTTTCAGCTGGCCCCCATTATGAGGAGACGGTGAGAACAATTAATCAGTGGAACGACCTGCCTCCAGAAGTTGTGGATGCTCCAACGCTGGACGTTTTTAAGAAGAGATTGGACAGCCATTTGTCTGAAATGGTATACAGTAGGGTTTCCTGCCTAAACAGGGAGTTGGACTAGAAGACCTCCAAGGTCCCTTCCAACTTTGCTTTCTATTCTATTCTGTTCTATTCTATTCTATTCTATTCTATTCTACTTTACTCCACTCCATTCCATTCCATTATTTCTACTCTAATTCTATTCTGTTCTACTCTACTCTACTCTTACTCCTATTCTATTCTATTCTATTCCATATTTTCTATTCTATTCTATTCTATTCTATTCTATTCTATTCTATTCTATTCTATTCTATTCTATTCCATTCTCTATTCTATTCTATTCTATTCTATTCTATTCTATTCTATTCTATTCTATTCTATTCTATTCTATTCTATTCTATTCTATTCTATTCTATTCCATTCCATTCTCTATTCTATTCTATTCTATTCTATTCTATTCTATTCTATTCCATTCCATTCCATTCCATTCCATTCCATTCTCTACTTTACTCTTACTCCTACTCTACTCTACTCTACTCTACTCTACTCTACTCTACTCTATTCTATTCTATTCTATTCTATTCCATTCCATTGTTTAGGAAAGGAAATTTTGGTCATACACTGAGCATACCAGCACCCCATTTCTTTTCTTCTTCTTTTTTTTTAATCAAAGCGTGTGAATTGTAACTTACACAAAGGCTTCCAGATGTCTTAAAAGCAGCTGCACCAACTGTTAACTTCTGGGTCCAACTGAAGCTTAGTAAGGTCAACACAAAAACATTTCACTGAGGTCAACACAAAAACATCTTCTCAAGACAGCTGGACTGGATCGCAGTAAAAACCAACAAAGGACACATGGGAACTGAGTTCTGTTATTACGCAGCAGAGCACAAATCAAAGCTGGTAGGAACGATCTAATAGACAAAGAATCTCTAAAACATGTCGGAGGACTGAGGACCTGGCCAGGAGAAAGGATATCTCAAAACCGTCTATGGACATTCTACCAAGTCGTGGTAGCTTTTTCCCCAAACTTTATTGGGTATTTTTTCTTTGAGAACATTTCACTTCTTATCCAAGAAAATTCTCTGAAGATAAGGTAAGAGAAGACAAGACAAGACAAGACGGAATGGGATGTGACAAGGCGAGGCGAGGCGAGGCGAGGCGAGGCGAGACGGGACGGGACGGGACGGGACGGGACAAGACAAGAGAAGAGAAGAGAAGATAAGACGGGACAAGGTAAGACAAGACAAGACAAGATGGGACGGGACAAGGTAAGGTAAGGTAAGGTAAGGTAAGGTAAGGTAAGATAGATAAGATAAGATAAGATAAGATAAGATAAGATAAGATAAGATAAGATAAGATAAGATAGATAGATAGATAGATAGATAGATAGATAGATAGATAGATAGATAGATAGATAAGATAAGATAAGATATGATATGATAAAATGATAAGATAAGATAAGATAAGATAAGATAAGATAAGATAAGATAAGATGATAAGATAAGATAAGATAAGATAAGCTTTATTGTCATTTTTTTACTGTGGGCACAACAGCACACATCAAAAATGAAATTTAGTTGCCCGCTCTCAAAGTGAAACCCATGCATGACACACAGCTAAACATACTATGAACAACATATGTATAGACCCACACCCCTACATATAGGTAACAAATAAATATTAAATACTGCCCATCTTGAATACATAACGGAAGGAGGAAGAAGCTTCTCAGACGAGAAGCGAAACATTTTCAAAGGAAAAAAAAAAACCCAGTAAACTCCAGTTGCCTTTTGGAAGAGGAAAAAAAACCCCACCTTTGGGATAGCTCATGGAAAGTCCTGTGCTAAAAAAAAATCAGACAACGTTCTGTCATACACTGTCATTGATATGCCTACGCATATCAATTTTGGAAAAGTCTACGGAGATTCTCAGTCATCCAGGTCATGGTCTGTACAGTGGTGGGATTCAAATAGGTGAACAGCCGGTTCTCTGCATGGATGCCACTTCTGGAACTCCATTCTGGGCCTGGGCAACAAAAAATTAGCTACCGGTTCTGCCGAAGTGGTGCGAACCGGCTGTATCCCACCCCTGCCCTTTAAAAATCAGTTTCATAAAAGCAGGGATACATTGGATAGAAGGCTGGGTGGGTAAGGGAAGGCTGAAAAAAGAAAAAAGGATAGAGGCTGTTGTGTGTCTGTGTGTCTCTTTGTGTGTGTGTGTGTGTGTGTGTGTGTGTGTGTGTGTGTGTGGTCACCTAGCAATGTATGGCTGAATATAGCAAGGAAGTAAATAAACCCAAAACCTTTTCTTGATATAATCAAGGTGGAAGAAAAAAGAGAGAACATGTTATTTTCTTTTCTTTTTCAAGGCGTCTGTGCCTTCAGTTCCTTTTTTTCCCATTTCTAGTTTACTGAAACTTTCCCTATGGGATTTGCAACCAGATACCGGGAAAAGGCAGTTCCTCGTTCTGATGAAATTAGGAGACTGAAATCGATAAGGAGTTGCCGGTTTCCCCCATCTTCCTAAAAAGGACATGAAGAACGGTGAAATTATGTACCGGGGTATCTTGACAATGTCAAAAGTGCCGGTTGCATCATGCGGAGGTGGCCCCCACCCCAGCTCCAGCAGTGCGAAAAAAGACGCAATACGTCGCGACACGTCACGCGACGTGGCGAGTTGACACCCGTGTGTCCGTTCTGGGCCTGCTGGGCAACGAAAAATTAGCTACCGGTTCTGCCGAACTGGTGCGAACCGGCTGAATCCCACCACTGGGTCTCTGGCAAAATTGAACAGCCCTCCCTCACCAGACGGGGAGGGATACAACACCATCAGTCCCCAGAGAGAAAGACAATATAGGTCAGACATGTCAAACTTGCGACGTCACGTGATGTCGCGCAACATATCGGAGCTTTTTCGCCATTGCCGGCAATGGGGTGGGCGCGGCTCCGGTATGATGAAACCGGCCCGCGGGCCGGCAGTTTGACACCCCTGATATAGGTAGTCCTTTGACTTATGTCGACAACTGATCACATGTTCCCAGGACCCTGTCATGAGTACGAGTCAGTACAAGTGTCCAAATTTTGATCCCGTGGCCAGAGGAATGCTGCAATGGTCCTAAGTGTGAAAAAATAGTCATACGTCCCTTTTTTCAGTGCTGTTGCGAGTTTCAACGGCCACCAAACCGTTGTAAGTGGAGGAACGTCTGCATTCCCTAATTACTCCATTATTTTAAGAAAGAGAGACGTTCTTACTTACTCCATCTTTTAAGAAAGAGAAGCAAAGAGAAGCAAAAAAAGCAAGTTACACCTTCCCGGGTTTTTTGGTTTTTTTTTGCAGAGCTGAGTTGCTGCTCACATCTTAGCCGGAGAGCAAACGGTCTCGAGAAAAGGCCAGACTCTGCTTGTCAACTTTCCGCATCCTGTTGAAAAATGCATCGCTTCAGCTTTATATTCAGCTCCTGTTGACTTTAAATCTGCTTTTGATCTGATACTTAGAGACAGGCCTCAGAGGAAACTGGAGCAATCTTTGGGGTCAACTGTCTAAAGCAATTCTTAGCCAGGGAAGGATGTGACAAGGAGGCCTTCTAGGGCCTTTGTTCTTTAATTTTTCTATAGGTGCCCTGGTTAAGAGTCTTTTGGATCCATGCTACCCCCTCAAGCTTGTCAGTAGGCCACTCACAAGCCTACTCTACTCTACCTGGATAATACACTGAAGAGAATAACAGAATTGGAAGGGACCTTGGAGGTCTTCTAGTCCAACCCCCTGCTCGAGCAGGGGACCCCATACCATTCTAGACAAGTGGCGGTCCCGTCTCTTCTCTCAAGCCTCCAGTGATGGGGCACCCACGACTTCTAGAGGCAAGCCCTTCCACTGATTAATTGTTCTCACTGTCAGGAAATTTCTCCTTATTTCTAGGTTGAATCTCTCCTTGATCAGTTTCCATCCGTTGTTTCCATCCATTGTCCCTTCCTGCTTTGGAAAAAAGGTTGACCTTGTCTTCTTCATGTAAGCCCCTCAGTGGAACAACCTGCCTCCAGAAGTTGTGAATGCTCCAACACTGGAAGTTTTTAAGAAGGGAATGGACAGCCATTTGTGTGAAATGGTATAGGGCAACGGCAGCGAACCTGTGGCATGGGTGCCAGAAGCGGCACTCAGAGCCCTCTCTGTGGGCACACACACTGTCTCTCCAGCCCCGCCTCCTCCCACAGCCCCCTCCTCACCAGAAGCCCCCCCTGGAGGAGAGTTGCACCTGGGTGTGTCCCACACAAAGCAGTGGAGCCAAGGACATGGTAGCCGGGCAGCGGGGACAAGACTCCGCCCTTGCGCCCCGTTGCGCGCAGATGATGCTGCGGGGCATGGGTGGAGGGCATGGCCGCTATGGCGCTACTAGGCTGCCTGGGTAATCTGTGGCGGGCTGTGGAGGTGGTGGGAGGCCCAGTGGGCAGGGAGGAGCGGGGAGAGGGGTGGGGGGGCAGTTTTGGGGCACTCAGTCTCCAAAAGATTCGCTATCACTGGTATGGGGTCTCCTGCTTGAGCAGGGGGCTGGACTGGAAGACCTCCAAGGCCCCTTCCAATTCTGAATAGCTTGCCTTCAGAAGTTGTGGTGCTGCCACAGAGAAGAGGGGGTCAGCCTATTTAGTAAAGCACCAGAGGACAGGACAAGAAGCAATGGAGGGAAACTGATCAAAGAGAGAAGCAACTTGGAATTAAGGAGAAACTTCCTGACAGTGAGGACAATCAACCAGTGGAACAGCTTGCCTCCAGAAATTGTGGGCGCTCTATCACCGGAGATTTTTAAGAAGAGGCTAGATAGTCACTTGTCTGAGATGGTATAGGTTCTCCTGCTTGAGTGGGGGGCTGGACTAGAAGACCTCCAAGGTCCCTTCCAGCTCTATTCTATTCTCCATCACTGGAGGTTTTTAAGAAGAGACTGGACTGCCACCTGTCTGGAATGGAACAGGGTCTCCTGCTAGAGCAGGGGGTTGGACTAGAAGACCTCCAAGGCCCCTTCCAACTCTGTTACTCTAACTCTGAATCAGGTTCTGGGTTATTCTGAGTCTCTTTCTCACGCTTGCTTTAACTTCTGGACTGCGTAATCCCTTCTCCCTACATCGCAAGGTCGTTTCTTAATTCTCATACCTCTGAAACATGGGGACCAGCCGAAAGGTCAATGTTTGATTTCTAACCGTCCCTCTCCAAGGACTCCTAAGAGCAGGCTTAACCATGCGTTTTACCTACCCAGCATTTGAAGCGCTGCAACGCCATTGGGCTTTTGACACGGCCCTGATTTATGGCTCCTCTCTCAGTAACCGTTAGCCGGAGGATATCATAACGTCCCTTTTGCTGCCTCTGCCTCTCTAAAATACGCGGGTCTTATTTTACGCTATTTCCTTCTTCGGAGACACTGGGGTGACGGTGATGGATCCTCTGCTACAAGGCTTGCCAGGGGAGGAGTCCAAAGTTGCGGCGTGGTAATTTATTATCTTACACGACACAAGGACTTCCCAGCTTTGTGGCGGGGTTTTTTGCTGTTGCATGACCCGGATATCGGCGGAGGGTTCAGAGAGAGACGCCCGTGCTCTGGTCCTGTGGTGCGTTTAGGAGTAAATCGTCATATTTTGGAACTGCCTTTGTGAAAAAAATTGTGTGCAGTTATGACAACAGTAGTAAGCTCCATCTCTGGTATAAAAGTTAAACAGCTCAAGGAAACAGCATAGCTAGGCTGGACTGATTCCTTTTAATCTACTCTAGCCTTCTCCAATCTACTCTTCTTCCGTTCTGTTCTGTTCTGTTCTTCATTCCTTCTATTCTATTCTATTCTATTCTATTCTATTCTATTCTATTCTATTCTATTCTATTCTATTCCATTCTGCATTCTATTCTATTCTATTCTATTCTATTCTATTCTATTCTATTCTATTCTATTCTTCATTTCTTCTATTCTATTCTATTCCCTATTCTATTCCCTATTCTATTCCCTATTCTATTCTATTCTATTCTATTCTATTCTATTCTATTCCATTCTGCATTCTATTCTATTCTATTCTATTCTATTCTATTCTATTCTATTCTATTCTATTCTTCATTTGTTATGTTAATGTTATGTTATGTTATGTTAATTTTAATTTGTATACCGCCCTTCTCCCATAGGACTCAGGGCGGTTCACAGCATATTAAAAAACAAATAATATACACAAAATACAAAAATACAGAAATACAAAAATAAAAACCCCAATAAAAGCCGAATTAAAAACCAAATATTGCCAGCTGTGTTTCCGATTAAAATTACTT
>NW_015386413.1:2511149-2525835 GCF_001527695.2 Protobothrops mucrosquamatus
CACCCACAAGCTTGTAAATAGCGTGTGCGTGCTCCCCTAACCTGATATGGTCCTCTGCTCCCGCCATATCTGCCTCTCCCACTGACCGTACTGATACCTCTCTCCTCCCTCCACCCCCCAGCCTCCTCCCCCACCCTTTCTACACCGCAACCCCCAGACATGGCTGGTCCTGACCTAAGGAGAGCCTCCCCCCTCCCAACCACCCTTGTTCCCCCTAAAAACCCACCCACCCCAGCCTCCCTCATTCCCCCTAAAAATTTCTTCTATTCTATTCTATTCCCTATTCCAGTGGTGGCGAGCCTATGGCACGGGTGCTAGAGGCGGCACTCAGAGCCCTCTCTGTGGGCACGGGCGCCGTCGCCCCAGTCCTAGGCCTTCAGCTGGGTTTTATAAAACCTTTTTGCTTTAGGCCTCCACCCGCCATGTGCAAAAAAAAGGTTTAATCAATCAATCAATTTCAACTTCTCGGGAAAAAAAAAAGATCTTGCAAAGTTGGAATTGATTTATTGAACTTTTTAGCCCCACCCAGTCTGCCGTTACCACCACAGCCACGCCCACCCAATGGGCCACACCCACCCAATGGGCCACACCCAGCCAATGGGCCACACCCAGTCGGCACTCGACAATGCATAAGTGGGTTTTGGGTTGCAGTTTGGGCACTCGGTCTCTAAAAGGTTCGCCATCACTGCCCTATTCTATTCTATTCTATTCTATTCTATTCTATTCTATTCTATTCTATTCTATTCTATTCTTCATTTCTTCTATTCTATTCTATTCTATTCTATTCTATCCCACCCCACCCTACCCCACCCTACCCCACTACACTACACTACACTACACTACACTCTATTCCATTCCATATTTTCTATACTGTTCTGTTCTTTTCATGAGATGGTCACATCATGATTATGCTCAGAACATACCATATATAAACATATTTACGCTGTTGAGTTTCATCAAAGAAGCCACCTTGAGTGACACAGAGAAAGCCTTGCAACCTTAACGGCACGTTCGCCTCTCCAGTTTGACACCGAGATGAGGAGGTTTATCCCTCCCTATTTAAAAACCTCTCCATAAACAGGTAAGAAAAATAGCCACGGATATCTTTGAAGTCGCTCCAGTCCTTTGAGTTATACCTCCAGCCATGAAGAGCAAAATAATATCACGCAGAAACCGCCTATGAGCAAAGAAACGGTTTTCTAGCCAAGCTGCAGAAGTAGTCGGCCCGTAAGCGTGCAAGGAAAAGACCAGCTCGCGTATCGTTTTTGAATATCGTATCTTTTATGATATGATATTTTTCACATAAACTCTGCTTAGAGTCTTCCTGGGGGAGCTGGAGGATACAATCAGTCAACCATAACTCTTTGCAAGCCTGCTGGAGAAGGCTGGGGGCCCTCTCTCAATTGCAGATGTAGCACAACGACAAGCACCACGTATTTGCACTGCAGTTTTACGATACCGTAATAAACCATCTGAGGGAAGCTGAAGTCGTGAGCCTGCAAACGCTGAAGAGGGATAAAGCGCAGGGCGAAAGAAATGGCAAGTGGGAAACCCTTCGGAGCTACAGCCCCGCGGTGAAGGAAAAAGCATCAGGCTTTTAAATACGGCCCCATAACATTAATGCAGACGAGTTGCTCCTGACGGATGACAGAAGCCAGGAATATATCGGAGAAACGGCCAGGCTTTCTCGGGCATCCTGTTGCAAGCTTCCGAAGGAGTGAAAAAAGCCGTTCAGGTGGAGCGGTGAAGGATTAGTCCCAATCTGCACTCATTTACCTGACGGAAAAGCTCCGTCTATCTAGAAGCCAATGGAAACTAATCGATTTAGAATTTTAGAATTAGAATTTCCTGACAGTTAGAACAATTAACCAGTGGAACTACCTGCCTCCAGAAGTTGTGGATGCTCCAATGCTGGAAGTCTTTAATAATAATAATAATAAAGTTGGAAAGGACCTTGGAGGTCATCAAGTCCAAACCCCTGCTCAGGCAGGTAACCCTATACCATTTCGGACAAAAGACTGGACAGCCATTTGTCTGAAATGGTATAGGATTTCCTGCCTGAGCAGGGGGTTGGACTAGAAGACCTCCAAGGTCCCTTCCAACAACAACATCATCATCATCATCATCATCATCATCATCATCATCATCATCATCATCATCATCATTATTATTGATCATCGCGCAGTCAGCCAGATGTTCAGACTGGATTTGGCATTTTGTCTACCTATCGAGTCCTTACCCAGGACCTGGGATAGGCAGATGTGGATGGTTGATGGTATTAAAGATATTGTCACAGGATGGAAGCAGTTCCTAGCAAGGCCGCCTTTTGCAATTGACTAATGGCGGATTTGTCAATGCCGATGATGGTGTCCAAGGGGTGCTCCAGTTGTTTTGGGATTGCACCCAAGGCGCCTATTACTATTGGTACTACCCTTGCTTGCTTTTGCCACAGTCTTTCTATTTCTATTTGTAGGTCTTTGTATTTTATGATCTTCTCCAGTTCTTTCTCGTCTATTCTACTGTCTCCAGGCACTGTCACATCCACTATCCAGACCTTTTTGTCTTTCTTATCGACAATTGTTAAGTCCGGGGTGTTATGTTGCAGGTGCTTGTCTGTTTGAATTCTGAAGTCCCAGAGCAACTCCAAGAGGCAAGCTATTCTATTGATTAATTGTTCTCACTCTCATAAAAATTATCCTTATTTCTAGGTTGGATCGCTCTTTAACAAAGTCCCACCCATTATTTCTTGTCCTGCCCTCTGCTGGTGCTTTGGAGACTAAGTCAATCCCCTCTTCTCTGTGACAGCCCCTCCAGTTCTGAAAGACAGTTTTCATGCCCCCCTAATTCTTCTCTTCAATAGGCCAAACATACCTAGCTCTCTCAAACATTCACCATACGATTCAGCCTCCAGACCCTTTATCATTTGGACCCTTTCTAAAGTCTCAGCATCTTTTGGGTATCTTGGTGACCAGAATTGTATGAAGAATTCCAAGTATGGCTTCACTAGGGTGGCATGAAGTGGTATGAAGAGCTGTGGTGGCGCAGTGGTTAGAATACAGTACTGCAGGCTAATTCTGCTGACTGCCGACTGCCAGCTATTCAGCAGTTCGATCCTGACCGGCTCAAGGTTGACTCGGCCTTCCATCCTTCTGAGGTTGGTAAAATGAGGACCCAGATCATTGGGGGCAACAGGCTGACTATATACTGCTTAGAAAGGGCAGTAAAGCACTGGGAAGCAGTATATAAGTCTAAGTGCTATTATTGCTATTATCACTTCTCACAGTCTTGATGCTATCCCTTTGTTGATTCAGCCCTGGACTAAGGAAATGAAAATGTAAGATAAGTTCATACCGAGAACTAAGGTCTGTTTGGGCAGAGTTAAAAAAAATTCACATTATTATTCCACGTCCTCTCCCCATTCTTCCTTTTAATGCAATGCCCTTCTTGAATTCTGCTGAATAGACATACACTGGGCCTATTCTGGGAGAAAAATGAGAAATCACCTTTGGGTTGTGTTTCAAGCCAAAGCTATTTCCTTCCCTGCAACCTTAATAGCAGCAAGGGGGGGAGGGGGCTTTCTTCCTGATGTGAAATTATTCCTGCGCTGTTCTCCCATTTTTAACTTAATTTTGCTTCTTATAGAAAAGGATGATTGTTTGGCACTGACAAGAAATGCCTGCTTAAATTGTCATTATAGATGAGTGAACACAGGTAAAATGTAGATAGATAGGAGAAGGGACCAGATAAGAGCTGGGGGTGGAGTTAAACATGTCATCGGCTAAGAATCCTTATGTTGCCACAAATGGCCTATTTCCCGACCTCTTGAATTCCATTAAGTCTTATCTAGCACAAATTTTGTGCGGACTTTAGTTGACTAGATCAGGGGTGGGGAACCTTGGCTCTTTTATGACTCGTGGACTTCAACTCCCAGAATTCCTGAGCCAGCATGGCTCAGCTTGGAAACTTCTCCCTTTCCCCTCAGCATGGCTGGCTTAGGAATTCTGGGAATTGAAGTCCACGAGTCATAAAAGAGCCAAAGTTGCCTACTCCTGGACTAGATTCTTGAGGATAGGCATGAACAATAAATTAGCTTGACTGGAACTTAAGGTGTCGTCTTGATTCGTCTGGCCACACTGAAAATAGTGCACCTAGTTTTGGTCACCACATTATGAAAAAGATGTTGACACTTTGGAAAAAGTGCAAAGAGCAACTAAGATGATTAAAGGCCTGGAGACTAAAGCATATGAAGAACGGCTGCAGGATTTGGGTCTGGCTAGTCTAGAGAAAAGAAGGACTAGGGGGGACATGATAGCAATATTCCACTATTTGAGGGGATGCCACAAAGAAGAGAAAGGGGTCAAATTATTCTCCAAAGCACCTGAAAACAGGTCAAGAAACAATGGATGGAAACTAATCAAGAAGAGAAGCAACCTGGAATTAAGGAGAAACTTCCTAACAGCGAGGATCATTAACCAGTGGAACAGCCTGCCTCCAGAAGTTGTGGGTAATCCATTACTGGAGGTTTTTAAGAAGAGACTGGACAGCCATTTGTCTGAAATGATATAGGGTCTCCTGCTTGAGCATGGGGCTGGACTAGAAGACCTCCAAGGTCCCTTCCAGTTGTATTCTCATTATGATTCACACCTGACAAGACTTTAGGTTTTAGATAGAGTTTGGAATAGTTGGTTAAGGCTGTAGGGTAGGTCCGGTGGCACAATGGCTCAATGGTTAAGATGCTGGTCTTGTCGGTGGAAAACCAGCATCCCAGGTTTGAGACCCAAGATCCCTGCGACGGAGTGAGCTCCCGTCCTCGCCCCAGCTCCTGCGAAGCTAGCAGTTCGAAAGCATGCAAATGCGAGTAGATAAATAGGTACCACATCGGTGGGATGGTAACCGCGCTCTGTGGCATCATGCTGGTACTGTAGTAGGGTAGGTCATTCATATATATAGGCATATAATTTAATCTGCAGCACACACAGAAACAAACGGCAATAAGGAACAGACTTGGGTTACTAAGAGAGAGGATTCTAAATAAAATCCGTTGAGTACCATGGCACGTAGCATATAACAACGGCAGCAAGAATAGCATACGCACAGTTCTGGAAAAATGAGAATATACCATCAGAGGAAGAAGTGATAAAGAAAAATCCTGGACTGTGCTGAGATGGACAAATTAACAAAAAAGATAAAAGAAAAGGAAGACACAGAGCACTATCTAATAGGGAGCAAGTGGTATGACTGGTTGGAGACTAGAAATAATAGAGGAGAATAAATGTGGAAAGGTTAAAAGTGGAAAATGTGTGTATAATAAAAACAACGGGACAACAAGGACAAATATTCTAAAGAAGAATAAGGGGGGGAAATGTAAATAATAGAAGATTACCGTTACGAAATTGCTGTTAAAAAAAAGGGGAGGAGTATACACACACACAAAAAAATGATGTTTAGCAACAAACATCGTCCCTTCGGCTGTTCCCATCCATTTGGGTACTTCATACACATCCGAGAACCACAAAAGTGCATCCATTAATGCCAAAATGGAGCCCGCCTTGAAAGGACAGGAAGAATGAGACTATTATCTGCCAGCTGAGAAAGCTTGTACTTAAACCAAGATCCCTAACTTGAAGCTTGTACAGCTGGTTGTACTTTGACAATTAGCTGGGAAGACAGACTCATCTCCAGCTTACAAATAAGCAAACAGCTAATTCCTAGAATTAAAGCCGCAACTCCTTTTCTGTTTCCTGGAATGCCACAAAGCAAATGAGGCCGTTGAACATTTTCTCCCAAGTGGGGAAAGATTTAAAAATTTATAGGCTCTGAAATGCTGAGTAACTAATCCCTACTTTCCAGACATTAGCAATTCTTAGGCGAGAGAAAGTATGCAGAAAAATATCCAATAAATTATGTGTTCTACAATCTTCAAAGGCATCCTAGTGTTGAAAGAAAAAAAATCTTCATCAGGGTCCAGTCCAAGCTGGGAATAATAAAATGGAGGCTGCTTTAGAAAGAAGGTTGTAGTTTATTGAAGAGGAGAGCCAGACAGAAAGATGGCTCTGGAAAAACTGACCACATGTAGTGGAGAGTGGTGGGTTTTTATACCTTCTTGAGCTTTTGTTTGGAGTTGTTCCTGTGGCATGAACTTGGACCTGAGTCTGAGTGTGCCTTTTTGGTATTCTGATGTTGTTAATTGCGAAGTCATGTCCAACCCATCGCGACCCCATGGACAATGTTCCTCCAGGTCTTCCTGTCCTACTGCTTCAGTGACTCCATCCAGCCACCTCATTCTCTGTCGTCCCCTTCTTCTATTGCCCTCAATCTTTCCCAGCATTAGGCCCTTCTCCAGTGAGCCCTTCCTTCTCATTAGGTGGCCAAAGTATTTGAGTTTCAACTTCAGGAACTGGCCTTCTCAAGAGCAGTCGGGGTTGATCTCCTCTAGGACTGCCCGGTTTGATCGCCTTGCAGTCCAAGGGACTCACAGGAGTCTTCTCCAGCACCATAGTTCAAAGGCCTCAATTCTTTGGTATTCTGATAGTGGTGGGTTAATCCTATTATGTCCCAAAGGTCATATCCTGCTTCCCTGGGGCTGTGGCTGATGACTGTTGAATTTTTTGGTATGAGGGATTGTTGATTCTAGTGATCTTTGTCTTTCTAATCCCAGCTTCCCAGCTCCAATCTTTCTGAGAAGATTATCACATCTGCATTTCTGCAGACCTTGTTCCTGTTTGGGGTGAAGAGACTTGGATTTCTGCCTTTAAGATCCTTTGGGGAAATATAATCTGCCTTTTTAATATTTCCCCAAATATTTTTTTCTCTGGATTCTTCCCACACTGGATAAGACTCTTGATATGAAAGCGAAACTAGGTTTCTTTGGCTTCCAAGCCCAATTGAAATAATGTTCATTCTTATTCTAGCCAAAGGGTTTTATTCATCTCTTATTGACTGCTGTTTTAGTAAATAGCTGAGGCGTCTTGATATCAGAGCTATAAAAGTCGCTCTACGACGTTTGGAGGATAAATCTCAGCCACACCAAATGTTCTCAGATAAAGGCCAGGTTTTACTAACGCTGGGCACTTACTACTCAAGACCACTCAAATGGCGATAGTATTCTTTCACGAAGGACGGCAAGTGTACGTGTCCCAGGATAATGTTGCAGGATCCAAGTTGGGTCAGTCACCAGGTTTATTCTTCCGAGCCTTCAGGCCTGTGCTGGAGGCCATCCCCAGGGAACTCCTTTCTAACGGAGTGTGTGCTTTGGGCTATTCTGTGTGTGGTGTTTATGTGGTGCCTTCCAGTGGTGAAATTCAAATACCTGAACAACCGGTTCTCTTATTCGATGCTGGCTTGGGCCTTGGAGGCCATGAATGGACTTCCGGAAGTGGCATCCACGCACTTCCGGTGGGCCGTTCTAAGCCTGGGAGGCCTCCTCCAGGCCTCCGAGGCCTAGAACAGACTTCCGGAAGTGGCATCCATGCACTTCCTTCCTCTGTTCTGCCCCAGGAAGGAAATGATATGGTGGATGGGGATAACATGAATACAAAAAGTAAAAGCTGGTCGGCTTCAAACTTCTAGAGAGAGATGGGCAAAGACAGATACCAAACTTCTTTACGGCTCAAAACTCCATACATATCCTTAACTATTCCCATTCCTAGAGGCTTTTCCACGAAATATAAAGCTCCCTGGGGACAGATAAGAGGGCGTTTTCTTAAAAATGGTATTTTCAGCAATAACCAAACGTCAATCCCCGAACTGAATAATGCTTTGAGGCAGGACTCTTCATCCCCGCCTTAATTTTCAGAATATGCAACTCACGCATAAGCTGTCTTAAACATGCTTTCTCCATAAATTTAATATAAAAAAGGGGATTTGGCATCAAACATCAAAAGAAGTTCGGCCTGACAAAAGACCTGAAAACTGCATTGGTGAATCAGAAAAGCTCCCCATAGTCTTAGCTATATGCAAAGCGGCGCGATAGAGAATTGTGACTGCCCTCCTCAAATCTCTCTCTTCAAAGGAAGGAACGCCAAAGCCAGAATTTTTGAAGGTTGCTTGCTGCCGAAAGCTAGTCAACTTATTAGGTGACACAAAAAGAATTGAGATTAGCCCGCCCGGAAAAGAAAACAGTTGGGTGTCTAAAAAAAAAAAACAAAAAAAAAACCCCACAATCACGCACACCGTGCGTACCACTCTAAGTATTTGCAGTGACTCGTTATAAAGCTATCCTTTTTTTTCTTTAACAGAGTAACAAACTTGGAAGGGACCTTGGAGGTCTTCTAGTCCAACCCGCTGCTCAGAGAGGAAACCCTATGCCAGTGATGGCGAACCTTTTAGAGACTGAGTGCCCCAAAACTGCCCCCACCCCCACTCCGCCCAACCCTGCCTGCCCGTAGGGCCACTCACCGCCTCCAGGACCCACCGCAGATCACCCAGGCAGCCCAGCAGTGCCATGGCCACGCCCTCTGCCCGCACCCTGCAGCATCAACTGTGCGCGCTGGGGCATGAGGGAAAAGTCTTGTCTACACTGCCTGGCTGCCATGTCCTTGGCTGCGCTGCTCCGTGTGGGCCATGCTCAGGGGCAACTCTCCTCCAGGGGGCTGCTGGTGAGGAGGGGGTTGTGGGCAGAGGCAAGGCTGGGGCAATGGCATGTGTGCCCACAGAGAGGGCTCCGAGTGCCGCCTCTGGCACCCGTGCCATAAGTTCGCCACCACTGCCCTATGCCATTTCAGACAAATTGCTCTCCAACCTGTGGGAACAATCCAGAGAAACAAATATTTTGGGGGAATACTAAAAAGGCAGAATCTATTTCCCCAAAGGAATAATGGAGAAGATCTTTAAAAAGGGAGAAACTTACAGAGAGAGAGAGAGAGAGAGAGAGAGAGAGAGAGAGGGAGGGAGGGAGGGAGGGAGGGAGGGAGGGAGGGAGGGAGAGAGAGACAACTTAGCAAAAACCAGCTTTTAGAAATGCAGGTGTAATAATCCATTTAGGAAGGTTGGAGCCCTCTAGCTAGAAGCTGAAGTGATCAGGAAGACAAAGACCCTTAAAATCTACACACCCCACTCAAACTCTTAAGACAGGACATCACCTTAACCCACCACCATCAGGATACCAGAAAAGCACACTCGGACTCAGGTCCAAGTTCATGACACAGGAACAACTCCAAATAAAAGCCCAAGAAGGTATAAAAACCCACCACTCCCTACTACACGTGCTCTCTCTTTTTTTTTCCAGAGCCATCTTTCTGTCTGGCTCTTCTTTTCAATAAACTACAACCTTCTTTCTTAAGCAGTTTCCATGTTGTCTGTTCCCAGCTTGGACTGGACCCTGATGAAGATTTTTCCTTCAAACCTTTTCTTAAAATCTTCCAGTACTGGAGCATTCACAGCTTCTGGAGGCAGGTTGTTCCACTGGTTACGGTAATTGTTCTCACTGTCAGGAAATTTCTCCTTAGTTCTAGGTTGCTTCTCTCCTTGGTTAGTTTCCACCCGTTGCTTCTTGTCCTGCCTCCAGGCACTTTGGAAAATAGCTTGACTCCCTCTTCTTTGGGGCAGCCCCTGAGATACTGGAAGACTGCTATCCTGTCCCCCCTCGTCCTTCTCTTCATTAAACTAGACATACCCAATTCCAGCAGCTGTTCCGTATATGCTTTAGCCTCCAGTCCCCAACTCTTCTTAAATTATCTCCAGTGTTGGAGCACCCACAGCTTTCAAAGGCATAATCACAGTTGTGCTTTGGCAGAAATTAAATGTCTAAGCATCTTCCTAAGATTTCTGTTCTTTAAGATCATAAAGAGAGCCATGTTTCTAACTGGTATTTTTCAAACCTTCCATGATATCTTCAGTGATGGCGACAAAGACTGCACAAAACATTTTTTCTACTAAATCAAGCTGTGCTGCTCTTTCTTATTCTTAGGCCTTGAATCATCTTATTTGCTCTTCTCTGCACTTTTTCCAAACTATAATAATAATAATAATAATAATAATAATAATAATAATAATAATAATAATAATAATAATAATAATAATAATAATAATAATAATAAAGTTGGAAGGGACCTTGGAGGTCATCTAGTCCAACCCCCTGCTCAGGCAGGAAACCCTACACCATTTCGGACAGATGGCTGTCCTGTCTCTTCTTAAAAACTTCCAGTGTTGGAGCATTTACCGCTTCTGGAGGCAGGTTGTTCCACTGGTTAATTGTTCTCACTGTCAGGAAGTTTCTCCTTAGTTCTAGGTTGCTTCTCTCCTTGATTAGAGGCCACACTTGGTATACTGCATCCCATTTTGATCGTCATGATATTAAAAAAAAAAGGATGTGGAGATTCTAGGAAGAGTGCAGAGATTAGGGAACTGGAGGCTAAAACATACGAAAAACAGTTGCAGGAATTGGGTATTCTCTATTTTAATGAAAATAAGGACTAGGGCTGACATGATAGCAGCATTCCAATATGTAAAGGGCTGCCACAAGGAGGAAGCGGTCAACTTATTTCACCAAAGCCCCTGAAGGCAGGACAAGAAGCGACGGATGGAAACTAATCAAGGAGAGAAGCAACCTGGAACTAAGGAGAAACTTCCTGACAGTGAGAACAATTAACCAGTGGAACAACCTGCCTCCAGAAGCGGTGAATGCTCCAACACTGGAAGTTTTTAAGAAGAGACTGGACAACCATGGGTCTGAAATGGGTCTCCTGCTTGAGCAGGGAGTTGGACTAGAAGACCTCCAAGGTCCCTTCCAATTCTGTTATTCTCTATGAAGTCTGTCTTAAACCAGAACGTCCAGTGATACAGTGACTTCCTCACAAACAGGACTTTTCATTCTAAAAATAGAACAGAACAGAATAACAGAGTTGGAAGGGACCTCGGAGGTCTTCTAGACCAACCTCCTACTGAGGAAGGAAACACTCTACTATTTCAGACATTGGACAGCCAGTTGTCTAAAATGGTACAGGGTTTCCTGCCTGAGCAGGGGGTTGGACTAGAAGACCTCCAAGGTCCCTTCCAACTCTGTTATTCTATTCTATTCTATTCTATTCTGTTCTGTTCTGTTCTGTTCTGTTCTGTTCTATATTTTCTATTTCTATTTCTATTTCTATTTCTATTTCTATTTCTATTTCTATTTCTATTCTGCTCTGTTCTGTTCTATATTTTCTATTCTATTCTGTTCTGTTCTATATTTTCTATTCCATTCCATTCCTGTCCTGTCCTGTTCTGTTCTGTTCTATATTTTCTATTCTATTCTGTTCTGTTCTGTTCTATATTTCCTCTTCTATTCTATTCTATTCTATTCTATTCTATTCTATTCTATTCTATTCTATTCTATTCTATTCTTCATTCCTTCTATTCTATTCTATTCTATTCTATTCTATTCTATTCTATTCTTCATTCCTTCTATTCTATTCTATTCTATTCTATTCTATTCTATTCTATTCTATTCTATTCTATTCTATTCTTCATTCCTTCTATTCTATTCTATTCTATTCTATTCTATTCTATTCTATTCTATTCTATTCTATTCTATTGTCAGAGCTGTACAGATGGCCTCTAGTGATGTGGATAAGGAAGTGCTTCTTTCTTTCTTTCTTTCTTTCTTTCTTTCTTTCTTTCTTTCTTTCTTTCTTTCTTTCTTTCTTTCTTTCTTAGGTTTTAAATCTGCCCAGAAAAATAGCTGCTTTAGCAGCTGGCATTTCCAAGGTCTAAAGTTAGATTTCAATGCCTCGCATCTTTTTTACATTCAATAATTTGATCGCTGATTACTTTACCTGCTCTTTGGGAAATGTCTAAAAGGACGGAAGCTTTTGTGCAGAAAACGAAAGGCTGAATGCCTGACATTTCTGCACAATAGACCCGGGGATTTCTCAGAATTGCCTTCAATAGGAGGCTTGCCGCAGAAGCCCAGGAACAAATCCTACTGACCTTTGAAAACCAGAAAGAAATCTCCACTTATTCAGCCAAAGAATGGAGCTCTCCCTCTCCCTAAAGGCGTTCATTCACTCTTCTTTCTTTTCCTTTTCTTTCCCAGCTTCTCTTTTTTCGCTCTTCCCTTTGATTAGACAGCACGCAATGGCGAGGAAGAGAGGAAAACGCCGAGAGAATAAGAGGTCATCTCTGCATGTTTACATATCTACGTTCTGAGGAGGAGGAGGAGGAGGAGGAGGAGGAGGAGGAGGAGGCAGGCACACTATCCAGCATCCTTCAAGCATCCCTTTGCAGAGGTTCATACCTGATTTTTTTTTAATGTATTTATTTGGAAATTTTATTTTGGTGCCTACTATAGGGGATGACCAGACTGAGCCTGAGGGAGGGGTCAAACGCGTCATAAGTCACGAGTCCCTGCGCGTCTGCAAGAGTCCTGTTCCCCTTGAATGCCATTCTACTCCACTCCCTTCTACTCTATTCTAGTCTCTATTCTATTGTATTCCATTTTCTTCTACTCTACTCTAGTCTCTACTGTACTCTGTACTCTACTCAAGTCTCTACTCTACTCCTCTCCATTCCATTCCACTCAACTCTACTCCACAATACAATACAATACAATACAGTACAGTACAGTATACAGTACAGTACCATACCATACCATACCATACCATACCATACCATACCATACCATACCATACCATACCATACCATACCATACCAGAGTTGGAAGTGACCTTGGAGGTCATCTAGTCCAACCCCCTGCTCAGGCAGGAAATCCAATACCATGTCAGACAAATGGCTATCCAGTTTCTTCTTAAAAACTTCCAGTGTTGGAGCATTCACACTCTATTCTATTCTATTCTATTCTATTCTATTCTATTCTATTCTATTCTATTCTATTCTATTCTATTCCATATTTTCTATTCTATTCTATTCTATTCTATTCTATTCTGTTCTGTTCTGTTCTGTTCTGTTCTGTTTGTTTTCCTTCTCTATTCTATTCTCTATTCCATATTTTCTATTCTATTCTATTCTGTTCTGTTCTGTTTGTTCTCCTTCTCTATTCTATTCTGTTCTGTTCTGTTTGTTCTCCTTCTCTGTTCTATTCTATTCTATTCTATTCCATATTTTCTATTCTATTCTATTCTATTCTATTCTATTCTGTTCTGTTCTGTTCTGTTTGTTCTCCTTCTCTATTCTATTCTGTTCTGTTCTGTTTGTTCTCCTTCTCTGTTCTATTCTATTCTATTCTATTCTATTCCATATTTTCTATTCTATTCTATTCTATTCTATTCTATTCTATTCTATTCCTATTCTATTCTATTCTGTTTATTCTCCTTCTCTGTTCTGTTCTGTTCTATTCTATTCTCTATTCTCTATATTCTCTATTCTCTATTCTCTATTCTCTATTCTCTATTCTCTATTCTCTATTCTCTATTCTCTATTCTCTATTCTCTATTCTATTCTAAATTCCTTCGGCTCTTCTGGATTTTGTTCCTACAATGAAAATTGTTAATGGCCACTAACATATACAATAACAGCGGGCCCTTTGTGAATACAGTAATTTCCACTCTGACATGCTGGATAGGTTACTTCATCATTCATTTTGAGCGAGTTGTTATTTTCACCAATGAGGAACTCAATTCACGCATCTCCCATCAGAGGACCAGAAGGCGAATCATATGAAGAGAGATGGAAACAGCTGAGAATGTAACTAGGAATGCTCTCTTTGAAAAGGATGTCACCGAAGGAAAAAAAAAATTAAGAATGCAGGGTTTGGATGAATTGGCTGAAGTTGCAGGATGTCAGGCTCCAAGGGAATATTAGAAAGAAAGAAAAACTTCCTATCAGCAAAAGCAACTCAACGGCGAAACCAGTGACCCAAAAACATTGTGAGTTCCCCTTCACTGGGTAGGTTAAAGAGAATCTATTAGGGATTCCTGCATGGATCTGGGATTTGGATTTAATGGCCTAATTGCCCCTCTCAAACAGGGGGGGTTCTCTGTGTCTCTGTGAATTCAGGTTCCCCTCTCCAACGTTAAACTGGACGCTGTAGCTGAGCTGGTGAAGGATCCAACCTTTGAGGTGGGACTGAAGTGGACTAGTCACTTTGCGTACCCCGCAAGGCATGGACACATTCAACTGGGGGGGGAGGTCCCTGGTGCTCTCTGAGCTTGGTTGGTTTTCTTGCAAACGTTTCATTACTCAAACTGGGTAACCTCATGAGTGCTAGATCATCATCGTCATCATCATCTAGGACTGATGATGTTACCTACTTGGGTGGTGAAACGTCTGCAAGAAAACAACCAAGCCCAGAGAACACCAAGGACCCCACAATTCAACCCTGAGCTACAAATATTCTCCTTTTATTGGTAAAACATTCAACTTCTAAGTGGTGGACTATTTATTACTGCTCCTCCACAATAGGGCGTAAGCAGTCACAAGACTTTTCCTTGGCATTCTCAAGGAAAGATTTGAATTAAATTTGCCATTAATTACATACGATGGCTTCCCAGGAAGGAGTGCCTATTCAATGGTGAATAATGTCCTTTGCTAGCCAGCATCTCTCTCCTCTCCCCTCTCCCCTCTCCCCTCCCCCCTCTTTCCCTCCCCTCCTCTCCTCTCCTCCCTCTCCTCTCCTTTCCTCCTTCTCCTCTCCTCTCCCCTCCCTCTCCTCTCTTCCCCTCATCTCCTCTCCCCTCCATTCCTCTCCCTCTTCCCCCTCCCCTCCCTCTCCTCTCCCTCTCCTCCATCTCCTCTCCTCCCCTCCCTCTCC
>NW_015386413.1:2525935-2536945 GCF_001527695.2 Protobothrops mucrosquamatus
CCAGCAGTGAGGCAAACTCACAGAAACACCATGTTTTAAATGTTCCTCATATATGTTCTTCGACTAGATCACTGCCTTTCCCAAAATGACACCTTCTCAGTTCACTAATCTGTTCAGCTCTTTCTCTTTGGGCCTTTGCAGTAAAGCCACTGCTACATAGCAGTGACACCTCTTAGAACATCGGATGGATACCGACCTTGAAATTTCAGTCTGGGAACCACCTCAATTCAATTTGCAAGGCCCGAAGCATTGAGAGAATGTGTTCAGCCCAAGAGCAGCCTCTAATAAGCTTTAGGTCTCTACCCACAGAGTCACGCCACATACTCTCTCCAGCTCAAATACAAAAGTGATGTGGGAAGGGGAAAAAAGGGGGGGTTCAAATCTTTGTCTATGAAGGTTCTCCGTCACACAGGTCCATGGTTGTCCCAGAGATGTTTTTTCAGGAGGCAACTGGACTTTCTTTGTTTTTCTCTGAAGATGTTTTGCTCCTCATCCAAGAAGCTTCTTCGACTCTGACTGGATGGTGGGGGAATGGAAGGATTTATACTCATTGCAAACCACTGGTCATTTGCCTTTTTTTAGAGAGTCGTTGAGGCCACTTGGGGGTTTATCTGTGTCCTCATGGGACTTTCTTATTATTCTTTGAAGACGTTTCACTTCTCATCCAAGAAGCTTCTTCCGTTCTGACTGGATGGTGGGGGAATGGAAGGATTTATACTCCTTGCAGACAGCTGGTCATTTGCCTCCTTTCAGAGAGTAGTTCAGGCCACTTGGAGGTTTTTGTCTGTGTCTTTAGGATCCAAGTGGCCTCAATGACTCTCTAAAAGGATGCAAACGACCAGCAGTCTGGAAGGAATATCAATCCTTCCATTCTCCCACCATCCAGTCAGAGCTGAAGAAGCTTCTGGGATGAGAAGAGAAATGTCTTCAAAGCGAAACAAGAAAGTCCAGTTGCCTCATGAAAAAGCACCACTGAGGACACAGATAAACCTCCAGGTGGCCTCAACGACTCTCTAAAAAGAAAGCAAATGACCAGCTATCTGCAAGGAGTATAAATCCTTCCATTCCCCACCATCCAGTAAGAACGGAAGAAGCTTCTTGCATGAGAAGCGAAACGTCTTCAAAGAATAATAAGAAAGTCCCATGAGGACACAGATAAACCCCCAAGTGGCCTCAACGACTCTCTAAAAGAAGGCAAATGACCAGCAGTCTGCAAGGAGTATAAATCCTTCCATTCCCCCACCATCCACTCAGAGCTGAAGAAGCTTCTGCGATGAGAAGCGAAACATCTTCAAAGCGAAATAAGAAAGTCCAGTTGCCTCTTGAAAAAGCACCACTGAGGACACAGATAAACCTCCAGGTGGCCTCAACGACTCTCTAAAAGGAGGCAAATGACCAGCAGTCTGCAAGGAGTATAAATCCTTCCATTCCCCCACCATCCACTCAGAGCTGAAGAAGCTTCTGCGATGAGAAGCGAAACATCTTCAAAGCAAAACAAGAAAGTCCAGTTGCCTCCTTAAAAAAGCATCTTTGGCTTCAAATCTTTCAATACTTCGAGCTATCTAAATACTCTTTCAAGTCAATCTGAATTCTGGTGACATCCCAGAGAAGGCCGTACAGGTTGCTTGGCAATTGTTTGTCACTGATTTTTCAATTTTCCCAAGCAATCAGTTGCTGATGGATTTCATAGCAGCTACTCTGACAGAACTGACCCCGCTTAACGTTTTATAGGTCAGCTAGCTGCTGCCATCTGTTGGGAGTGATGAGTATTACAGATTAAAATAGAATAGGATCATACGACCGATAAAACGCCCCAAGAAAACGGCCTGCTCCAGTTCTTTACCCGTCCATTGCTTCGATTGGATTTCATTTAATTAACGAGACAACCATTTCAGTATTTCAGCAGTTTGGAGGAAAAAACGCATTACTTTCATTTTTAAATGGATGGGTGATGTATTTATATTCAAATAAATAAATGTGTATTTTATGCAAACGCATAAACATCCGACTGCGGCTGTATTCTAAACTGCTTTCAGAACAAAACAATCCCGCGATCTGCATACAGAGGCGTCACCATTAAAAAGAAATACTTTCTCACAGAAATGCATAAATAAAAGACTTTGCTGTTTTAGAAACAGAATATTTATGCAGCATTTTACCATTTGCATCCCCATCTTTTGTTTATAGATTTGTTTAATGCAGACGCGTGTGTATGCAAATATAGCCTAATAATGATTTTCTCTGCATTTGGGGTCCTAGACTTCCTTTTTTACGATCCTGTAATCCCTTAATTGGGGGTAGAGTCAGGGCGACTGGAAGGAGTTGAGCATTTACTGACCGGATGCCCTTCCTGATGCCTACACGGGGTTCAGAGTAGATATTTTCTCTTTGCATCCTGACAGAGAAACATCTTCTGCTGCCAAGGATTGAACTCTCAACCTTCCGAGTGGGAGGCGAGCGTCTTTACCACGAGGCCACCATATCGCTCTGTTTTGGGCCCTAAAGTGCAATATTAATAATAATAATAATAATAAAGTTGGAAGGGACTTTGGAGGTCTTCTAGTCCAACCCCCTGCTCAGGCAGGAAACCCTGTACCATTTCAGACAAATGGCTGTCCAGTCTCTTCTTGAAAACTTCCAGTGTTGGAGCATTCACCGCTTCTGGAGGCAGGTTGTTCCACTGGTTAATTGTTCTAACTGTCAGGAAGTTTCTCCTTAGTTCTAGGTTGCTTCTCTCCTTGATGAGTTTCCATCCGTTGCTTCTTGTCCTGCCTTCGGGTGCTTTGAATAGCTTGACCCCCAATTCTTCTTTGTGGCAGCCCCTGAGATATTGGAAGGCTGCTATCATGTCCCCCCTCGTCCTTCTCTTCATTAAACTAGAAATTCCCAATTCCAGCCACCGTTCCTTATATGCTTTAGCCTCCAGTCCCCTGATCATCTCTGTTGCTCTTCTCTGCACTCTTTCTAGAGTCTCAATATCTTTTTTACATCGTGGTGACCAAAACTGGATGCAGTATTCTAAGTGTGGCCTTACCCAGGCATTGTAAATTCACTTAACAATGGTCTCACTTAGCAACAGAAATGTTGGACACCGTTGTGGTTATAAATCGAGGAGTAACCGTATGCACAATCGTCTTTGCAATCTGCCTACTTCTAAATGCTGGGAACAAGAACAGATCTGCCCTCAGCTGCTACAGATCCTGCATCAATTTAAAAAAAAAATACCGACCTTACTTTATGCTAAATAGAGGAATATTTTACATGCATAAGCATCCCTACCCCATTCTTAATTCACAGCACACTTATTTGAGATTTTGTCCGCCACGCATTCCCAGGGTAATTACAGGGAGAAGCTGAAGTCCACCAAGACACTTTATCTCCTGGAAAGACTAGCTAACAGAGATGGAAGCCTGGATTGTGGAGATTGTTAGGGACAAGTTGTCAGGCATAAAAAGCCAGAAACGTCCATTGAGTTCAAAGGGCAGAAGAGTTTATTACTGCCATCTATACACCAGAATTTGGTCAACTAATGGTCAAAGCTAAATTGGCGCAAGATGTGGGTCCATGGAATTCATGGTGAGCTGGAATTGGGTCTTTTGCGGATGCGCAAAGATTCCGAACTAATGACACGTTTAACCCCGCCCTCCAGCTCAGCCTCCTCTTTTACTACACAAATGAAGCAAAGGAAAATCCAGAAAGGGGATGCAAACAGCAGCCAACTCACAAGGCCTATAGACTCAGATGCTTAAATAACCTTCCAGCAATGACCCAGCTATCTCAATGAGCCAGAGGTCACTTGGTGCAGCTGACAAGTAGGGATAATTCGCAATAGCAAGAGCATTTAGGGTTATTATATACCATCCCATAGTATTTTACAGCACTCTCTGGGCCAGGGGTGGCAACCTTGGCTCTTTTATAAGTTGTGGACTTCAACACCCAGAATTCCTGAACCAGCCATGCTGACTCAGGAATTCTGGGAGTTGAAGTCCACAAGTCATAAAAGAGCCAAGGTTACCTACCCCTGCTATGGGGCAGTTTACGACATAAGCGTTATTTGCATATTACATCCAACAATTGTTGTTGTTAGTTGCAAAGTCGTGTCCGACCCATTGCGACCCCATGGACAATGTTCCCCCAGGCCTTCCTGTCCTCTACCATCTTCTGGAGTCCGTTTAAGCTCCCGCCTCTGCTTCAGGGACTCCATCCAGCCACCTCATTCTCTGTCGTCCCCTTCTTCTCTTGCCCTCCATCTTTCCCAGCATCAGGCTCTTCTCCAGTGAGTCCTTCCTTCTCATTAGGTGGCCAAAGGACTTGAGTTTCAACTTCAGGATCTGGCCTTCTAAAGAGCAGTCGGGGTTGATCTCCTCTAGGACTGACCGGTTTGATCGCCTTGCAGTCCAGGGGACTCGCAGGAGACTTGCAGTCCAGGGGACTCGCATCCAACAATCTGGGTCCTCATTTTACTGACCTCTGAAAGAAGAAGCCCTGTCAGAATCGAACTCCAGACTGTGGGCAAAGTTTGACCACAATACTGCAACACTAGTTCACCACTTTGCCACCGGGGCTCTTGATGTTGCAGAACCCAAGTGATATGGGTCCCCTTGTGTCATAGTGCACATGCCACTTACGGAGACAACACCATTGACAGAAGGCAGGGTAGACAGGACTGCCCCATTTGCTGGCCCAAGAATTCTGGGAGTTGAAGTCCACAGATCATATAATTGCCCACCTCTGGGCTAGATGTTCATATCAAGGTCAACCAGGCCAGAGTACTGTCTAATACCTCCACCCCAATATTCTCTTTCTAGAGATATGAAGGTGCAACGATCTAGGTACACCTCAAGTTATGACCATAATGGAACCAACCCATTATACTCATAACTCACGACAGTCATAAATTGGATCACCGGTGTGAATTTTGCGACTTTTCTGAGGTGCTCAGCGAAACCGTCATAAAAAGCAGTTACTGGATAACGCAAACAACTTTAAATGCGGCCTGGTTGGTCGAGCGTCTTAAGTTCAGCCACATGACTGCAGGGTTGGGGACTATCGTAGCTCTGAACAGTCACTAAGCAGACAGTTGTAAATTGAGGATTATCTGTACTACCTTTTGCTCTCCAAAAAAAAAACAAGAAAAGGGAAGCAAATCTGCCAAGTGCTTTACAAGGCTAAGGAACGGCATCAAAATATTTATCCCTGCGGCAGTAAATAAAAGTGCTTCGCTGAGGTGATTGAAGATTTTTTTTTGTCTAATTTAGTACCCCTCTCGAATCTCTTCTGTAATCACCAAGGGAAATCAAGAAAGATAAAGTTTGAAAAACTGTCAGGCAAGGTCAGGCTGGGTCCTACCCAGTTTTATTTGCTATAACTCCGATTAAAACGCCTCCGCCTGCGAGTAAATCTTCCCCTAAAACAGAAATAACAGAATAATGGAGACTGTTTTCTTCAATAATCTTGTTAACAAACCTCCGTAAATAACTTTCGCCTTGCATGGGGAATTTTTAATTTGTGATGTGCCCCATTTAGCAATGTCATTAAATATACTTGGTGGCTTTTAATTGGTTTCCTTATCAAGGCTAGAAATGAGAAAGGTTGCAAGTTGGGTGGGCAGGGAGGGGCGCAGCAAAACAAGCGGAGCTGTTAAACTAATCTGTGTGGGCTAATTTGCTCGCCTAATATCAATTCCAGAAAAATGTCATAGGTTTCCAGGCGCCGGAGAGAGAAAAAAACTGAAATTGTTAACAGGACCAGCGTTGAAAGGAGAAACGTAGGGGGAGGGGGGAGGAATAAGGAGAAAAGTGACCAGAATTCATTATGTAGAAAGAGATGGAAAATATACGGGATGGGGAAAAAAAAGTTTGGCGGTAGTTTGTTTACAAATTCATTGCTCGGATATTTTTACATCCCGCAATTAAATTAATTGACTGTTACCGGCGAGATATGGCGAGGTGAACAAATACTTTGTCTAAGGAGCAGGAAATGTCACAGAGATAGAAGAGCACTATCATGTTCAATATATGGCTACTTGCGTTAACCGCCATATTTCCCATCCTTTATGAAGACTTCCGTATAGTCAAGGCCATGGTTTTCCCAGTTGCAATGTATGACGGTGAAAGTTGGACCATAAGAAAGGCTGAGAGCCAAAGAATTGAGGCCTTTGAACTCTGGTGCTGGAGAAGACTCCTGCAAGTCCCCTGGACTGCAAGGCGATCCAACCGGTCAGTCCTAGAGGAGATCAACCCCGACTGCTCTTTAGAAGGCCAGATCCTGAAGTTGAAACTCAAGTCCTTTGGCCACCTAATGAGACGGAAGGACTCACTGGAGAAGAGCCTAATGCTGGGAAAGATGGAGGGCAAGAGAAGAAGGGGACGACAGAGAATGAGGTGGCCGGATGGAGTCACTGAAGCAGTAGGTGTGAGCTTAAATGGACTCCAGAAGATGGTAGAGGACAGGAAGCCCTGGAGGAACATTGTCCATGGGGTCACGATGGGTCGGACACCACTTCGCAACTAACAACAACAAATGGAGACTTCCAAACGTCACTTGGAAAAAGAAAAATGGGTCCAAAGAATCTCAGGAAAAGATTGCTAAATGAGTTGGATCCAGAAAGGGTCTCTTGCAAAGATCTTCTGGGTCTGGTCTCACCCACAGAATCCACTGCTTAAGTTCAATGGGTTAAAAAAGGATAATGGTTCGGGGATTTTTTTAAGAAACATCACTTCTTTTTCTTCTGTTATTTAATTTTATACATTCCTAGTAGGTAATTCTGTAACCACGGTCCAATCTGGATCGGTCACCAGGACTAATCTTCTGAGCTTTTGGACATGTCTTGGAATCTATCTCAGGGAACTTTTCTCTCACTTTGGGCCTTTATTCTATGCATAGAATTTATGTGGCACCTGGTTTGTGTGTGGCTTTTTAGTTGTCGACTGGGGTGTTGATGGCTGATTATTAAGTTGTTGGCTGTTGTTTCCTTGTGCTGCCAAGGAGTATCTGATAGACTGGTAGTAAACCAGCACTCCTGTTGACTGACCAGGGGCCTGTTTCCCAAACTTCAGTCATTTCCCTGGCTACTTTTGTACCTGCTCAGCCAACAATCTTAGTGTCAATGCTGCTAATGTCAGATATTTTCCATTGACAATAAATGAAAATGTAGCCATCTTTTTCCCTTTCGCTTTTAGAGTTAGATGATGCTGGGAGGGGGTGTATGTGAATGAGAATCTAGCTAGACATAACAACACTAAACTTAGCATGAGAATCAAGGTTATTGAGCCCAGAGCTGATAAAGAATTGGCGGGCTGGAGAGGAAGCCCGCGCTTCAAGCTAATTGGGGAATGTGATTTATGACTGTTAATGGAGGAGGGAATTGTGCTTTGATACTATGTGACTGGAATGGTATTGGGTGTCCTGCTTGATCAGGGGGCTGGACTAGAAGACCTCCAAGGTCCCTTCCAACTTTATCATTATTATTATATTATATTAAGATCCCTTCCAACTTTCTATTCTATTCTATTCTATTCTATTCTATTCTATTCTATTCTATTCTATTCTATTCTATTCTATTCTATTCTATTCCATTCCATTCCATTCCATTCCATTCTACAATCTATTCTATTCTATTCTATTCCATTCTTAATATTTTGCTTATAGAGACAAGGATGTCCAGTGTCTCATGTCCACATATCAAGAACATACAAAAAACATGTAAGAGTCAAAACAGAGTCACAGAATATCTCCTTTCCATTTTGTCCCTCAGAAAACTTCTAGTTTAAATGTGAGACTCTGGGGCCCAGTCCTTCTTTTTAAGTAAGTAGTTCCATTTCAGTCACGCTGTCATCAAGAAAAAGGCTCCGAAACTGGGAGAAGGGATGTAGGGAAAAAAAGAATGTTACAGACGGGAAAGCAATTGGCAAGAGAAAAGTAGAACAAGTCACTGCGTGAGGCTCTCTCTCTTGCGGAAAGACTGTTGTGTTTTGAAATATTAGCCATCAGATAAAGCCAATGTGTAAAGTTCACACAGTGGTATAAGTGCACGCATGCAGGGAAAGACACACACATACACACACACACACACACACACATGGAAGAAAAGTTTCAGCAACATTTCAATGGCAAAGGAGCTTTGCTGGGGCTGGTGGTCTCAAAATATAACATACTGAGCACATAAGCCCAGCCACCCCCCATCAACCCCTAGATTAGTTCTATTTATCTCCAGGCTGTTGTTCCAGCTTTTCTGCTGCCCACCGGTTCCAATTCCCCAAAAGGGGCATAAGAAAAGACTTATTAACATCCCTGCAGACCAAGCACAGTTTTATATGTTGAAGATTCCTGCTTGATCATCCCAGTGATTTATAACTCAGTGTCAATAGTTCTAATCCAGTCTATCTGCTACAGTAAAATCTGTTTTTATTAGCTTTTGGTTCGGAGGGAGGGAGGGAGGGAAGAAAGGAAGAAGGCAGGCAGGCAGGCAGGAAGAAAGAGAGAGAAAAGAGAAGGAAGGAAGGAAGGAAGGAAGGAAGGAAGGAAGGAAGGAAGGAAGGAGGCAGAAAAAGACAGAAAAAATGAATGAACGAGGAAGGAAGGAAGGAAGGAAGGAAGGAAGGAAGGAAGAAAGGAAAAGAGAGAAAAGAGAAGGAAGGAAGGAAGGAAGGAAGAAGGCAGAAAAAGACAGAAAAAAGGAATGAATGAGGAAGGAAGGAAGGAAGGAAGGAAGGAAGGAAGGAAGGAAGGAAAAGAGAGAAAAGAGAAGGAAGGAAGGAAGGAAGGAAGGAAGGAAGGAAGGAAGGAAGGAGGCAGAAAAAGACAGAAAAAATGAATGAATGAGAAAGGAAGGAAGGAAGGAAGGAAGGAAGGAGGCAGGTGGAAAAAGACAGAAAAAATGAATGAATGAATAAATAAGGAAGGAAGGAGGCAGAAAAAGACAAAAAATGAATGAATGAATGAAGAAGAAATGAGGGAGGGAGGGAGGGAGGGAGGGAGGGAAAGAAAGAAAGAAAGAAAGAAAGAAAGAAAGAAAGAAAGAAAGAAAGAAAGAAAGAAAGAAAGAAATGTCAGGCACCAAAGAACATATGTGAAGGTCCACTTAAACTTGGTTTATTGCTAAACGGCCTATGCACAGGGATCTTCTCAATAAACAGTTAGCACTTGCCTGGAGTCAGATAAGGGGGGGAAGGAATTCAAGGGGGCCTGGACTGCTTGTGACTACGTAGTGATTCTAGGCTGATTCCTCTTTTAATTCCATCCCCTGGGTCTGCCACTCCTTCTCCTACAGGAAGGAAGGAAGGAAGGAAGGAAGGAAGGAAGGAAGGAAGGAAGGAAGGAAGGAAGGAAGGAAAGAAAGAAAGAAAGAAAGAAAGAAAGAAAGAAAGAAAGAAAGAAAGAAAGAAAGAAAGAAAGAAAGAAAGCTGGCGCCTTTCAGTTTGGCTTGCTACGATTCAACTGTTCTCCTCTGGAAATTCAAGCCACTTTGCCATTTCCTCACATTCGATCATTCTGGATAAATAAAGCTTAGGAAGTCTGACCTCTGCTTCCTAAGTGAGGATGCGTAGCCCAAAACGACTCTAAAGGTAGCACAACCAACAGACTAGAACAATTTTACCTCAGGACTAATTCGCCCTTAACAAAGTAGCTCTATTTGTCACTTCCAATAAAGCCAATATCGCTCCCACTGAAATACCTATCCAACACGACAGCCGCCAGCCCCGGTGTCCTCTCGTGATGACAAACAGACGCCGGCCCTCCGTTATTATCGGCGGCTTGGGAAAATACATGGCTGCAAATTAGTTTGGCAGGAAAAGGGATTTGCCGTTGATATTTTTTTCCCCCTTTTTTATGTTGCTCCCATGTAAGCAAAGACGCCACCTGCCTAACTGACACACAATCATTTTGTAGCTAAATGAACCAGCACACGACAACTGTGTAGAGAAAGACCTTTAATTTCTCTCTGCCTTTTTCAGAGTGACAGGGGGCCAAAAACAAATAATCCCGGCCAGCAACAACTGCCTTTTACGTCAAAAAAAGAGAGAGGCATTGCTAATTATTTGTCGGGCCTAGTCCAGTTTGGGGATTCTGTTTCTGGTGTCTTCATTTACAATGAACTCCAGATGCTTTCGTGCTTATAAAAAAAAAATTGCCAGTTTTTGTACTGATTTTCCAGGCAGGCGGATATTTCAGTCACGTAAGAGGAAAATGTACACGTATCCCAAATAGGCTTTCTAAGTAAACCCCCACAAAAAAGTACTATCGTTTTTGTAGGATAGGAAATACGCAGATGTGCAAGTGGTAAGACTCAGTCAGATGAGTATGGCCAATCTGGATAGACCCGGTGGTGTGATTCAGCCGGTTCGCACCACTTCGGCAGAACCGGTAGCTAATTTTTTGTTGCCCAGCAGGCCCAGAATGGACTTCCGGAAGCGGCATCCATGTAGAGAACCAGCTGTTCACCTATTTGAATCCCACCACTCCTTCCTTCCTTCCTTCCTTCCTTCCTCCCTCCCTCCCTCCCTCCCTCCCTCCTTCCTTCCTTCCTTCCTTCCCTCCCTCCCTCCCTTCCTCCCTGTGATAGGATTCAGCCAGTTTGCCCCACTTCGGCAGAACCGGTAGCTAATTTTTGGTTGCCCAGCAGGCCCAGAACAGACTTCCGGAAGCGGCATCCACGTAGAGAACCGGCTGTTCACCTATTTGAATCCCACCACTGGACAGACTCCTTCTAAACGCCGACTTCCAGCCTTCTGGAAAAGTGCTCTTGTAGCTGAGAAAAGTGTTCCTTGTTCCAGGAAGATACTTCCTGTGTTATGGAAAGACAGCTGGGCAGTCAGTGCAAACTCTACAGCTGGATAAGTCCATGTGCTATGTATAGATATTCTGGCTCTCTTCAAAGTAGCTTAAGGTATCTCAGCCTAGGCATTACTTTGAAGCAAGAGAGAGAAAGAGAGAAACAGAGAGAGACAGAGAGACGGAGACAGACAGAAAGACAGATAGGATAGATAGATGATAGGTAGGTAGGTGGGT
>NW_015386413.1:2537045-2542618 GCF_001527695.2 Protobothrops mucrosquamatus
AGATGATAGATAGATAGATAGATAGATAGATAGATAGATAGATAGATAGATAGATAGATAGATAGATAGATAGATAGATAGATAGATAGATAGAGACAGGCAGGCAGGCAGGCAGGCAGACAGACAGACAGACAGACAGACAGACAGACAGACAAATAGATAGATAGACAGATAGATAATAAACAGACAGATAGCAATAGCAATAGCTCTTAGACCTATATACGGCTTCACAGTGCTTTACAGCTCCCTCTAAGCGGTTTACAGAGTCAGCATAGTGCCCCACAACAATCTGGGTCCTCATTTTACCGACCTCGGAAGGATGGAAGGCTGACTCAACCTGGAGCTGGTCAGGATCGAACTCCTGGCAGTGGGCAGAGTTAGCCTGCAATACTGCAGTTCTAACCACTGTGCCACCACGATGATAGATAAGAGAGAGATGAGAGATGAGAGAGAGAGAGAGAGAGAGAGAGAGAGGGAGAGGGAGAGGGAGGGTGGGAGGGAGGGTGGGAGGGAGGGAGAGAGAGAGAGAGATGCACAAATGGACATAGAAATTAATAAAGGAGAATATTTCTAGCTCAGGGTTGAAAATAGGTGGTGGTCCTTGGTGGTCTCTGAGCTTGGTTGTTTTCTTGCAGACATTTCATGACCCAAGCTAGGTAACATCCTCAGTGCATAGAAATTTATTAAAGATGCTAACTTTATGTTAATTATGTTCCCACCATTTTTGGGATTTTTCAGGAGCTGGAAAAAATGTGAGGAACACGAACTGTGAATAATTGCCAGAAGAATTATTCTGAGAAATTAGAAAAATATTATATTCTGGACTGGATTCAAGACATGTGTAATTCATCTATTTGTTTATTTATTTGTTTTTTAAAAAGCCATCTTTTCTACTTGTCTTAAAACAATGTGTTCCTTTGTGCCATAGTTTACAGCGATTCCTTCTTGCTTGAATAATCCCAAGCAATTGATTGGAACTTCCGCACCACGCGCAACAATCAGAAAAATAAAAGCAATTAACTCTTTGCATTCTCTGTCCCCAAAAATAATAATAGCTGAAACCTTTTTTTTTTCTCCTCTTATTCACTGAATGTTTTTCTTCCTGCAACTGGAGACGATGTTTTTGCCACCTGTAATCTCCTGTGCTAATTCTCAGATTTTAAGAATAGCCATGAATAAAGGGATTCCTTTGTCAACATAACAGCTCTTCAGAAGTTTGAACTATATTTTTTAAAAAATGTGTGTGGGTGTGGGTGTACAATTAGAAGCACCTACGTTAACTTGACTGACCTCAGGAAACAAAACAGGTTGAGCAATTGTGTGGGAATGGGCTAGATTCAGTTAGCTAGACTGAAATTGCAGAAAAATCCAGAATAAAAGAAAGGCAAAGTACTTCAGTAACATTGCTGGGGAGGGGGGAAAAAAACTGCACTCCAGGAGTTAAATTCAACAAAACAGCATTTTTTACCTCCCTCCTGTTTGCCTCTCAACTTATCTTCTAACAAAATCTGCAGCCCTAATTGACCGGACTTGAGGGTGGCCATTTTCCTTTCATATTTCCGCTTTTATGCCTGTAAAATACGAGGGCAGGACCAGGCCGAGGAGAGCAGGCAGCCTTTGTTAAAAACCTAGTCAGAAAATAATTTCAACTCAATTGCTACACAGTGAACGTCTGGCTGACAAAAAAAATGATAGAACTAGCAGAGGTGGCTAAATTGACTGCTTGGATCAAAGAAAAAAACACACGTCTAACTTTGTTCCTACTTTGGAAACCGCTTCTGGACTTTGTGCTTGAGATGCGGAAAAAATTGAAATTTGGATTTTGGAGTTTGCTGATGAGATGGGTTTGTCATTATAAAAAATGGCTAGTACATAGGACTAGACCAGGGGTAGGCAACCTCGGCTCTTTTATGACTCATGGACTTCAACTCCCAGAATTCCTGAGTCAGCTATGCTGAGGGGAAAGGGAGAGGTTTCCAAGCTGAGCCATGCTGGCTCAGGAATTCTGGGAGTTGAAGTCCATGAGTCATAAAAGAGCCGAGGTTGCCTATCCCTGGTCTAGCAGACTCACCGCTTAGAACAGGAGGACTTAGGACAGGGGTAGACAACCCTGGTTCTTTTATGACTCGTGGACTTCAACTCCCAGAATTCCTGAGCCAGCCATGCTGAGGGGAAAGGAAGAGGTTTCCAAGCTGAGCCATGCTGGCTCAGGAATTCTGGGAGTTGAAGTCCATGAGTCATAAAAGAGCCGAGGTTGTCTACCCCTGGTCTAGACAAAGGTAAAAAGTTGAGGCTGTCATGTTATCTTATTCTACTATGCTGAAAAAGAGTCGAAAGTCAATGCTTTTCTCTGTTTTTTTTTTCCTTTTACCATATACCTTCTCCTCTTTCCTTTTTCCTACCCTTTTTTCTCATTATTTGTGCCATGTCCTGGATGGAAGGGAGGGAGCTGCCAATGATCTTTTCTGCCGTCCTCACCACTCTCTGCACTGCCTTCCTGTCTGAAGCAGGGATGCTTCCAAACCAGACTGTGATGCTGTATGACAGGATGCTCTCGATCGTCTCTGTGTAGAAAGTGGTCAGGACAGGGGAAGGAAGATGTGCTTTTCTCATGCGACGCAGAACATGCAAGCGCTGCTGTGCCCACTTCACCAGGGTCTCACTGTTGAGCGACCAAGCCAGCCTACTTGTTAACTGCACACCCAGGACTTTGATGCTGGTAACTATCTCCACAGGTGAATCATTGATGCCCAGAGGAGTGTGGCTGTGCCTGCCTTTTCTGAAATCGACAAATGCCTCTCCCCACAGTGATTAGGAGAGGAATTTACTCAAGGCCATGGAGATAACAAGGAATGACACATACATCATAAACCTAATGAGTCTGTGTGAATACACGCTTCCCTGAGCAGTCTCAGAAGGGGAGCCAAAATACAGTCCTAGTTCATTAAACATCCAAGCAACGTTGTCAGCCAGTCCAATGGTCAGAGTTTCCGGGTTTCCAAGCAGAAGTCACAGAACAAGAGATCAGCAACAACACACACAACACTCCAAGGAATCAGCATTTGTTCCTGACAAATGCCTCTCCCCACAGCGTCTCCTTAAGTCTCAGTCTCCAGGTGTGCCTTGTGGAGAGGGGCGGGACGCTCTCCTCCCGAGTAGTTGAGCCTCCTGCATTGTTCCCTCTTCCTCGCCACTCTCCGTGCTCTAGGATCAGGAAGGGGTGGCCCTTGCTCATCACCTGAACTCTGTCTCTCCTGTTCCTCCTGTCCCAATCCTGAAGGGCCCTGACCTGCCTCGGCCTGCTCTTCCCCACATTCCTCTGAAGCCACAGACACCCCTCCCAGACCTCCATAGGGTCCCGTTCCAGCTCATTTTCCTCTGCAGATTCAGGCTCCGACGGAGGCATGACAGGAACAATGCTTCCTTGTCCAGAACAGTCTATTTCTTAACTCTTGACAGTACTTTGACCTCTCCGCTTTTGTCAGTCTGCAAAGCTTGCAAATGATTTTGGCCCACAGAGGCCTTTCATTAAAAAAAAAAATCCAAATCAGTTTGTTGATGAAGATATTCAGTCATCCACGGGGGGTGATATGGAAACTGAGTCATAGAGGCAACTGAGGTTCTTTTCTTGTTGGTTCAAAACATTTCACTGCTTATCCAAGTAGCGTCTTCACTCTAAGCCAGTTAGTTCAGAGGACCCCATAGATGTCCTCCAGAGAAATTTCATTTCTTACCTCATCTGGATAGGGTTCTAAATCCTTCTCAAAGTGGGTTGTTAAGTGTGACTTCATTGGTAAACCTCTGAAGTGGCCCAGTGGAAAATCCTTCCCTCGATAGAAGTTTAGAAACATAGAATCACAGGACTGGAAGGGAATTTGGGGGTCTTCTAGCCCAGAGGTCCCCAGCCTTTTGGGCACCAGAGACCGGTTCCGTGGAGATAGATTTTTCCATGGACTGGAGGGGGAGTAGTTTTGTGTGTTGCCTACATCCTGTTGATGGGGCTTTGTTTACGCGGCATGCCATGACCCAGTGCCGGTCCATGGACCAGGGGTTGGGGACCCCTGTTCTAGTCCAATTCCCTGACCACGCGTGCCTGGCTGAGGAATTCTGGGAGTTGAAGTCCACAAGTCATAAAAGGGCCAAGTTCGAAGACCTCTGTCTTAAATCTAACGAACAAAATGGAGGCTGGCTGAGGAATTCTGGGAGTTGAAGTCCACAAGTCATAAAAGGGCCAAGTTTGAAGACCCTTGGGCTAAACTAAGATTGTGGTTGTTTTCTTCCTTTCCTTCAATTCAGAGCCCGAGAACCATGATCCAGGGTTGAGGAAAGGACAATGACCATTTTAGAAAATATATATTTCCCTTGAAACTGACCGTTTTAACTGCTGAGAGGATTTTGTATATACATTTTCTCTTTGGAATACACTTGATAGAGCCATTTTCAGCCGAGTTTAGTTTGAATCATAGTTTCAACTCCTGACATTTTAACTGTTTATGTTTTATGTTTTCATTGTTGGTCACCTTGAGGCAGATTATAAATTGCACAAATAAATAAAATATAAAGCCAATAACTGTACATAGGGGTTTTTTTGGGGGGGGGGGCGAAATTCAACTTCTTCAAAGGTTATTTTAAAAGGGACACAGCAACAATTTAGAGATTTGTTCCTGTTGCCTGAGCGATAGCATAAAAAGGGCTCTGGAAAATGACACTTTTTATTATCTTTTTTTTTTAATTGGGATGAGCCAAGGATCTGCCTTCAGAAGTTGATTTAAAAGGTCACAAAGAAAATATACCGCCATCTTGTAATTAAATGCACAGTCTTATTCCAATCAACTTTTCTGACTATGACAGGGGTCTTCAAACTTGGCCCTTTCATGACTTGTGGACTTCAACTCCCAGAATTCTTCAGCCAGGCATGTGGGCCTGGCTGAGGAATTCTGGGAGTTGAAGTCCACAAGTCATAAAAGGGCCAAGTTTGAAGATCCCTGTCTTAAATCTAACAAACAAAATGGAGGCTGGCTGAGGAATTCTGGGAGCTGAAGTCCACAAGTCATAAAAGAGCCAAGTTTGAAGACCCCTGTCTTAAATCTAACAAACAAAATGGAGGCTGGCTGAGGAATTCTGGGAGCTGAAGTCCACAAGTCATAAAAGGGCCAAGTTTGAAGACCCCTGTCTTAAATCTAACAAACAAAATGGAGGCTGGCTGAGGAATTCTGGGAGCTGAAGTCCACAAGTCATCAAACGGCCAAGTTTGAAGACCCCTGGTTTAGTCAGGGGCCTAGGACAACTCCCCAGAGCCACCTCACCGTGGCCAATATGGAACGGAACGGAACGGAACAGAACAGAAGCGGGAAGGGACCTTGGAGGTCACATAGTCTGGATGGGGAGAAACAGACTCAGGCTCAACCCTTCCAAGACCGAGTGGCTGTGGTTGCCGGCGCCTCGGCATAGTCAGCTGACGCCATCGCTGACTATAGGGGGCGAAATTTTGGCCCCCTCAGAGAGGGCCCGCAACTTGGGAGTCCTCCTGGATCCACGGCTGACATTGGAAGACCATCTGTCGGCCGTGACCA
>NW_015386413.1:2542692-2553533 GCF_001527695.2 Protobothrops mucrosquamatus
GATCCGGATGATTCCGGATCTCCTTACTTTCCGCCGCGCCCTCAAGACATGGCTTTTCCAGCAAGCGGGCCTGACCTAGGGAGGATTTTAGGTAGGGATTTTAGGTAGGGACGTTTTTAAAAAGTAATTTTAATGGGAACACAGCAATCAATATTTGGCTTTTAATTAGGTTTTAGTGGGGTTATTTTGTGTATTTTTGAAGGTTTTTTTTTTTTTTTTTTTTTTTCGTATCCTGTATATTGTATTTGTGTTTTTAATATGCTGTGAACCGCCCTGAGTCCTACGGGAGAAGGGTGGTATACAAATTAAATTAACCTAACCTAAATTAAATTAACCTAACCCCTGCTCAGGCAGGAAACCCTATACCATTTCAGACAAATGATTGTCCAATCTCTTCTTAAAAACTTCCAGTCTTGGAGCATTCACAACTTCTGGAGGAATCCTGTTCCACAGTATTCTTGAGTGGATATTTTTCAGGATGGGCTTTTTGGGGACGGAAGAGAGGAAAATTGGAAAAAAAAACACCCAACGCAATGAGAATGTCGGTCCAGGCAGGAGATCTATCTCCTTTCACTTCAACCTCTCTGGAGCAAACACTCCAAGCTGTCAACTCTATGGAAAGAGCGCATAAGACACCCAAAATGGATTACGAGAACTCCATGTAGCAAAAAATGATATTACACCTCTAGCTTCCACGTTAAAACAAAAACAAAAACCTTCCCTCTTGGGATCAGACAGTTCTTCCTATCTCCAAAAGTCAGACAAAACATAACCTTGAAATGAAAAAGGGAAAAAAAGGGGGCAGAGAAGCAGATGTCACGAAGAAAGAAAAATGAAGCCGGAGGGCTCCGGAGTCTGCATTTACTTTGCAGCTCATATTTATTGCACGAACCGTGCTGACATGGCACCATTTTTCCGGATGTATCGCTGTATTTCAATTTAGAGATCCCGACATTCTTGGGAACTTGTAATTACACTATAAAGACATTGATGGATGCAGCTGGAGACCCAGATGCATTTTATAGCTTTTCAAAAAGGGGGGGAAAATAATAATTTGAGGGTGTATGTACATTCCTTAAAATAATATCTGATCTCAATCTTTTCCTCTCAAACCAGCCTTCCTGAAAACCATGATGCTGCTCTGATGGCTTGCTGACATAGTCACATAAATTAAAGACTGTGCCTGCAAGATCCCGGATTAATGAATGCTGGTTTGTTCCTGCTATACTTCGGCAAGACAAATGAAAAAGACTTTTGCTAGGGTGACCAATTGTCCTCCTTTAGGGAGGACAGTCCTTCTTTTGTAAGTTCTGCCCTCTCTCGAAAAGTGTCCTCCTACATGTCCTCCTTTTCGATATTTGAAGACTAATCTGTAAATCTCCGTATTTGATCGATGCCTTATTCGATCTGTTGCGTGTGATGTGACATATTTATATTTGACATGATGATTTGTCAAGGCTCGATACAGTGCGGCGAGACGCGATTATGAGACTCATGTGCTCCGCACAGGAGAATTGTTTTGAGAGAGTGCGCCGCGCACAAGAGTGCGCCGCACGCAAGTGGTTTTGTTTACTTCTTACCGAAACACGACACGGCACACACGCACGCATTAGACTCACTTCTTTCTCAGTGACTACTCAATCATACACAGGTGAGCACAATAATTCACGTTTTATTCATTCATTATCTATTTAATAATTTCCAAATGTGTATAATTTTATTTACACGTTTATTCGCTTGTGTTATTGTTTCAGTTTTAATAATTAATTTTATTTATTCATATATTTTTTTCTTCAATTTATTCGTGTCCTCCTTCTCATTGTAAAAAAGTTAGTTACCTTACTTTTGCTCACTTAAAAAAAAATGAGAATATGAGAACAGCGAAGAAGGAAAGAAAGAGAACTGGAAATTTTAAGCTCTCTGCTCCACAGTGGGCTTAACAACAGTGCTACGAACAATGATACGGGAGATGTTTCCTCCTGATCCTCATAGGAGACAACCAAACTCCATACAGAAAGCTCAAGCTTTCAACCAAAATCCATATCTGAAATTTTAAATATCCTAAAAAGAGGACTGAAGATCAGAGGATCTGAAGTCTCTTCTCCTGATAAGAAAGGTGCCACCAGAAATGGATTCCAACCATGGTTTGGTGGTGATCATGATGTCCAGCTCTTGGTGATTCTGTGGGCCAGGTCTCTCCCCATCTTCTGATCTTGCAAATACTTCTTTGAGTTGTTCTATGGTGTCTGGCTGGGGTCAGCTTTGATGGTGAACATTGTTTAGCATGTGAATGATGATCAGTGCTAGGTAGAAGAAGACAGGACACATAACTTGGCTTCTTGAGGCTGCCGTTTCTGTCTTTGGCATCTCATATGGAAGAATGAGCAGAACCTGCGATACTAAAGGCGTTACTGAACATTGTTGTTGTTAATTGCGAAGTCGTGTCCGACCCATCACGACCCCATGGTCAACATTCCTCCAGGTCTTCCTGTCCTCTACCATCTTCTGGAGTCCATTGAAGCTCATGCCTCCTGCTTCAGGGACTCCATCCAGCCACCTCATTCTCTGTCGTCCCCTTCTTCTCTTGCCCTCCATCTTTCCCAGCATCAGGCTCTTCTCCAGTGAGTCCTTCCTTCTCATTAGGTGGCCAAAGTATTTGAGTTTCAACTTCAGGATCTGGCCTTCTAAAGAGCAGTCAGGGCTG
Organism: Protobothrops mucrosquamatus; assembly: GCF_001527695.2. NCBI lineage: Eukaryota > Metazoa > Chordata > Lepidosauria > Squamata > Viperidae > Protobothrops > Protobothrops mucrosquamatus. Next base: position 2,545,397 of record NW_015386413.1, read on the forward strand.
ATCTCTTCTAGGACTGACCGGTTGGATCGCCTTGCAGTCCAGGGGACTCGCAGGAGTCTTCTCCAGCACCAGAGTTCAAAGGCCTCCATTCTTTGGCGCTCAGCCTTTCTTATGGTCCAACTTTCACAGGCATACATTGCAACTGGGAAAACCATGGCCTTGACTATACGTACTTTTGTTGGCAGGGTGATGTCTCTGGTTTTGAGTATGCTGTCTAGATTTGCCATAGCTTTCCCCCCCAGGAGCAAGTGTCTTCTAATTTCTTGGCTGCAGTCCCCATCTGCGGTGATCTTGGAGCCCAGGAAGATAAAATCTATCCCTAACTCCATTTCTTCCCCATCTATTGGCCAGGAATTGAGAGGGCCGAATGCCATAATTTTGGTTTTCTTAACTGAACATTATTGGGGTCATTAAAATAGCCACATTTAGAAGCTCTTCCTCCAACAGTTTAAATACCTATTTTTGGGCTAAAAAGAAAGGTAGGAGGAAAAAACCATCCCCCTTTAATGAAAAACAGGGACGTGTTGTGCTTATAAATTGTGCGAAGTACAAAGCAATACTTCCAAATTATTTCTGAAGCCTACAGAATCCTTGGGGACAGTCGTGGTTTCAACAAGCTCAGGTCCAGTGTAATTATTTCACGATTCGATCAACTATTATTCATTTGTGTGTTTATTGATTCATTATCCAAAGATGATCGCTGAGGCCACCGGGATACATTTGGATCCTTTATTTACTTCTGATTATTTATTATTTCAATAAATAATCTTCATTTTCAACATAGGACAAAACGGCACAAAATTGGAAAATCGTCACAGGAGTTGAGCTAGCTTTGTTTGCTGAACGTTTACTCAAGACGGCCTGTCCATTTTCCCAGGTCAACAGCTAAACATAAGAACACGTCAGAAATGCATCCCCAACTGAAATCAAAGAAAACTGCAATAATTATATATATAATTTATATATATATTACAAAAAAAAAATTCCAAAGCACCAGAAGGCAAGACAAGAAACAATGGATGGAAACTAATCAAGGAGAGAAGCAACCTGGAATTAAGGAGAAACTTCCTGACAGTGAAGACAATTAACCAGTGGAACAGCTTGCCACCAGAAGTTGTAGGTGCTCCATCACTGGAGGCTTTTAAGAAAAGATTGGACAGCCACCTGTCTGGAATGGTGTAGGATCTCCTGCTTGAGCAGGGGGCTGGACTAGAAGACCTCCAAGGTCACTTCCAGCTCTATTCTGATTGATTGATTGATTGATTGATTGATTGATTGATTGATTGATTGATTGATTGCAGCAAACCATACCTGGCTTCACCACCTTATATTTTTATAGGCTCTGAATGTTTAGAATATTACTTTTTTTAAAAAGTAATATTTATTAGAGATACAAGCCCCACTTCTGAATGCTCGCTTATTTAACAGAGATTGAAATGTCACACGGAAGATTGTGCAATGAATGCATTAAAAGCTAATATGAAAGGCCTTTGGGCCAATGTATGTCTGGCTAAAAACCTTTGGGGCTGCCTGAATCCATTAAAAAGCCAGGAACAACAACAACAAAACCCTTAATAGAAAAATTAAGTGATCCTTTGCCAGGTCAGCTATGAACAGTAAAGAATAGCCTGTTTTACCTAGAAGCAATTAGAAAGCAGACTTTACAGAGAAAGAGTTAATGTATCCTTTGTCATCACAGCATGGTTAAGGGGTTATTTAGGATCCGAGGGACCGGTACATGATTATATTTCCTACATCTCTGAATGCGCTTTCATAATAATAATAAAAAAATCCCCTGATAATTAAATCACCCTCAGCCCAAAGAAAAGTGGATTATTCCAATCTTGGGTCAAATGTCAAACCCAAGAAAAGCATACCAATAAGATACTGTACTTGGTGCCATTTGCTATATTAGGAAAAGAATATATATATTCTTTTCCTAATATAGGAGGACCTTCCCTTTTTATTTCAGCAATCAATCAGTCAATGTATTATTACAGCCAAAGGCCAACACATAAAATAAACATTCAGATAAAACAAAACTAAACAGAACCAACACAAGAAGACATAGCAATATATTACAGTTAATGATGTAGTCAATGGGTGACCAAGGTCTGCCTACTTTTACAGACAGAATTGCTGTAGGAGAAGGACAGGGAGAGTCAAGAGAGGAATCAGCCTGGAATCGTTACGTTCCCACAAATGGTCTACATCCATTTCCTCTTGAATTTCATTGACTCTTATCTAGCGCCAACTTAGTGTGGACCATTAGTTCTTATGTACACATTCTTGTGTATAGACGTGTGCTCAATGTTACTGGAACTTAACGTGTGATTCTTCACACCTGACAATTGCCGAACGTAACATTAAGGTCAGCAGTAGCAGAACAGGGGAAAAAAAACATATCTGACACGAATTGGAAATATGAGGTTTTAGGCTAACCCAACTTTAACAAACAAACAAAAAATAGAAATTGTCATTAGTGTGGGAGATGAAAATATAGCCCCTTCCTCATGTAATAAGATGAGGCTGGAACAAGCTTCAGGTAGTTAATTGAAAGCTTTAACTTGAACTTTATGTTGTTGCACACAATACGGACGTATTATTTGTAATCTGCTGAGCTTTGTGCAATATAAAATTCAGATGTACACGGGTTCTGCCAAAGTGGTGCGAACTGGCTGAATCCCACCACAGCGTATAACCGATGATGGTACCAATGCAATATGTTGTATTATTATGATCTTCTATCATCACTTTCATTGTTTAATCACAACTATTCCTCTTTGCTTGGTGATAATACTGGGAGATCCCACTAGGACGTGTTGAGTTTGCCTTTCTTGAGATCATAGACAAGTTGGCTCAATCTCCAATCCTAGGATTGGATCAATCCTAAATTCTTCTCATTGTCTTCTGAATGACATGGGCATGGAGAAGCGGCTGTGATCTGCCCTATTAAGGTCTCCGAATAAGCAATAAAATGGAAACACGTGAGCTATTTGTCTCCACAATTCTGGCTTTTAAACAAAACCAAAACAAAAAACAAATGCCAAGTTTTGGTTTGCAAGGCAACCCACTGCATTTTGATTAAAAGAAATCCCTCGACAATTGTATTCTGCCTTTATAGATGAGGCCATAATGAGCAAATGTTTACTTACATTCCAGGGTGCACATAAAGGCAGGCCTGCACACACATACCCTGGCTTCTCTGGTGCTTCAACCATTATTAAGCAACATTTGTTGGGAAGCAGAAGCCGAGTATATTAGCATCCCCCAGATACATCAGGATCACTAAGAGAGATCATTCAATTTAGATCACATTACCCTGCCTGGAGTTGTTCGTGAGCAACGTTCTCAAATGTTGCTTTAGGGAGTCTTCAAAAACTCCAGGAAATATTTTGCACCAACTCAAGGATAACTGAGACAGAACGTTACAAAGTCAAAGAGCTGAGTGACTGCAAGTCGTTTCAACCCTGACACAAAAGAAAGGGAGGTCTAGGCACAAGCTGGAGAGAAAAAAAAGCGACAAAAATATAGATTTTGTTTCTGCGTAACGTAAACCACTAACCTTTCATATAAAGGTTGAATTTTGTTTCTGCTGTTGTACAGCTGATAACAAAAGAAGAATATACCTTCACAGGTAGTCACAGATGGAGCAGGACCACTGTATACCACCTCTGAAATAATGGTTTAGCCTACCCAAAAAGGGAAAACTGAAACTCTAGGTAAATGTACATACTGCTTTCGAATTGTGGTGCTGGAGAAGACTCTTGAATGTCCCCTGGACTGCAAGGAGGTCCAGTCGGTCAATCCTGAAGGAAGTCAACCCTGACTGTCCTTTGGAAGGACAGAGACCAAAGCTGAAGCTCAAATATTTTGGCCACCAAATGAGAAGAGAGGATTCAATGGAGAAGACCCATGTCTTGGGAAAGATGGAAGGCCAAAGGAGAAGGGGACAGCAGAGGAGGAGATGGTTAGATGGTGTCCTTGACACGATGAACATGAATTTGGGCAAACTCCAGGAGACAGCGGAGGTCAAGGGGAGGCCTGGCATGCTGTGATCCATGGGGTTGTGTAGAGTCAGACATGGCCCAGCAACTGAACCACAACCATGTATGGCTGAGAGAGCTGGACCACGAGGAAGGCTGAGTGCCGAAGAATGGATGCTTTCGAATTGTGATGCTGGAGAAGACTCTTCAGAGTCCCCTGGACTGCAAGGAGGTCCAGTCGGTCAATCCTAAAGGAAGTCAACCCTGACCATCCTTTGGAAGGGCGGAGACCGAAGCTGAAGCTCAAACACTTTGGCCACCAGACGAGAAGAGAGGACTCAATGGAGAAGACCCCGATGTTGAGAAAGATGGAAGGCCGAAGGAGAAGGAGACGGCAGAGTGGTTAGATGGTGTCCTTGATGCAATGAACATGAATTTGGGCAAACTCCAGGAGACAGTGGAGGATGGGAGGGCCTGCCGTGCTGTGGTCCATGGGGGCCATGAAGAATCAGCAGGATTTAGTGATTGAACAACAAATGTGTATATACAATATAATAACTTAGAAAGAGTCAGAAATAAAAAGCCTTTATCGTTTTTTTTAAAGCACTCATGTTCAATCGAACGTGGTCTTCAAAAAAATGTGGTCTTCATTTCAGTAGCTTTGAAAGCTATATTTAATGGAAGACCAGATTCGACAGAAATTGACCCATACAATCACGGACAAACATTATTTATAAAAGACTGGAAACCTCCTATGGATTTGAAAATAAGAGGACTGAATTGGGGATCTATGGCTTTGCTGATTAAAAAGGGTTGAATAAGGTGAAAAGAGAAACATGTTGTCACTTTAAACAGAGGAAAGATGATGAATGTGTTTGTAACTGCGGTGAAGAAGATCGTAAGTTGCTTCTTTAGTTATCTTTTATTTTTTTTATTTTTTTTTCTCCCTGTCTTGTCTCTTCTACTACTTCTTTTATCTTTTATCTCTGTTTTTTCTTAATTTCACTCTACCTAATTTCACGTTTATCTTTCACTTATGTGCAAATCTATATAAATAAAAATGTAAATGTTCGTTTGTTCAAAATCTTAAATCTCCGAAAGTTCTTCACCGATTGCTTTGAAATTTTGACACAACGTTGCATTTGAATACACGCGTGTTTTTATATACCTATATTATATAGATGTCACACCTGTGACAGGTAAAAACATGCTTTTTTTGAAAAACAGCGCCATCTGTTGGACGTAAAAGCAACACTCGCTTTTACCAGACTGAGCCACAGCAACGCGTGGCTGGAAGGAAGGAAGGAAGGAAGGAAGGAAGGAAGGAGGAGAGGAGGAGAGGAGGAAGAGGAAGAGGAAGAGGAAGAGCTTCTTCTTCTTCTTCTTCTTCTTCTTCTTCTTCTTCTTCTTCTTCTTCTTCTTCTTCTTCTTCTTCTTCTTCTTCTTCTTCTTCTTCTTCTTCTTCTTCTTCTTCTTCTTCTTCTTCTTCTTCTTCTTCTTCTTCTTCTTCTTCTTCTTCTTCTTCTTCTTCTTCTTCAAGAAGAAGAAGAATCTCAAACTGCAGTTAATACTGGAATCAGAGGATGGCATTTTCTACACAACAACTTGAATTCCTAGAACGAAAGTGGGCTACAGACCCTCCAATGTAAATAAATAACATTTCTCCACCAGGGTGGGTCACCTGAAGAAGTGCCTCAAATTCCAAATAGCACTTTCCAAACCATCTGAACGAATTAATCCCTCAAGAATCTACCAGTTGAAACGCAAAGGTGAAGGAAAGGCCAATTAATTAAGTGGGATTTTGTAGGCTTCCCTGTTCAGATGCTCAGCGTGGACCGATAAGGCTTCCACTGATAAGATTTCAAAAAAAAAATGTTCAAAGCAGCAAAGAAGCATTTTTAATCTCATAATAGGATCTGTTCTTTGCCGTTTGTAAGCATCTATTAAACCTACCAAACATATCCAAATGGAAGTTATTTGGATATGTTTGCCTTTTAAATGAGCCTATAAATACTCTGCATTTATGTACCATTTTGGTTCCTGTGATAATGGCTGGAGGAAAAGGCCAAAGCATTAATGGTCCATCAGAGGAACAGAGAAGGGAATAGGGGCCCTTTTAGCAGAGTAAAATGTAGAGTATTATGCGGCAAGGCAGAAGCTATTAGCCAGATCAATATTTGTCCTAGTACCTTAATAAATCATTATATCAAACAGCAGCTGCGGGATGAAGGGGAAAAAAAAAAACCTTATTCTACAAAAGGAGGATATTTCCCATTTACAAAGAAAATAGCATTTAAATTCCAAAAACCTAACTTGGTATCTAAAGGGAAAAACACAAAATGCATGTCAAAACGAGCATTTGGAATCACTAGCAAAAGACGAGAAAAGACAAAAACGTCGGCGCTTCTAATTTAAGACCCTTATAAATATTTGAGATCTGATTTCAATTAGGGAGCTTAAGATCTGGGGGGACGGCGAGATTCCAGGTAATTTTGTATTTGTATTTTTGTTTATTTATTTATTCTGAGATTCGACGGCCCCAAGATTCAGTTTGAACTGATTAGCGATTCCATACGCGATTCAGCCGTGGGACGCAATATAAAAATATAAATATAACAATAATAATAAAGTTGGAAGAGACCTTGGAGGTCATCGAGTCCAACCCCCTGCTCAGGCAGGAAACCCTAGACCATTTCAGACAAATGGCTGTCCAGTCTCTTCTTAAAAACTTCCAGTGTTGGAGAAGGGAGGGAAGGAAGGAAGGAGGGAGGGAGGAAAAAAGGAAGGAAGGAAGGAAGGAAGGAAGGAAGGAAGGAAGGAAGGAAGGAAGGAAGGAAGGAAGGAAGGAAGGAAGGAAGGAAGGAAGGAAGGGGAAAAAAGAATAATAGAATAATAGACTCAGAAGGTTCCTTGGAGGTCATCTAGTCCAACACCCTGCTCAGGCAGGAAAGCCTACAGTACCATTTCAGACAAATGGCTGTCCAGCCTCTTCTTAAAAACTTCCAGTGTTGGAGCATTCACCGCTTCTGGAGGCAGGTTGTTCCACTGGTTAATTGTTCTAACTGTCAGGAAGTTTCTCCTTAGTTCTAGGTTGTTTCTCTTCTTGATCAGTTTCCACCCATTGCTTGTTGTCCTGCCTTCAGGTGCCTTGGAGAATAGCTTGACTCCCTCTTTTTGGGGGCAGCCCCTGAGATACTGGAAGACTGCTATCATGTCCCCCCCTCGTCCTTCTCTTCGTTAAACTAGACATCCCCAATTCCAGCAGCCGTTAATTATATGCTTTAGCCTCCAAAAATATAAATATAAAAAGGTCTACAGAGTGCAGCTGTTTCACTGTTTGTTTTTGTTAATGAGACTGGGATGAAAAAAGGCAAAGATGCTATTTTCCTTGAAACAAAACAGCTTCTGCTATTCTGTAGTGTTTTTAAACAATCCTGCACAACTCCCTTCAAGGGGGCGTAAAAGACGGTTTAAGCCGCCAGCAAAGCCTATATACAGGTTGTCTTCCACTTGCGAAACCACAACTGACCCCAACATTTCAGTGGCTAAGTGAATTTTGCCCCATTTTACGACTGTTCTTGCTGCAGTTGTTCAACAAATCACTGCAGTTCTTAAGTTAGTGACACAGTCGTTAACAGATTCAAGCCTTCGTTATAAGACAACCTTTTAAAAATATGATTAATTGTTATGTATTGTGCTTTTAAATTATTTTTTCGTCTCGTTTGCTCTAAGACTCGAGACAAACTGTCCCTTAGGAATTTCCATTGTCCAACAGTCCTTGGGTTATTAGATCTTATTTCTGTTTAGTTATAGCAGCACCTGGGCCAAATACAGGTAAGTCCTCCACTTACGACGACAGTGGAGCCCAAAATTTATGTTGCTAAGTGAAACATTTGTTAAGTGAGTTTTGCCCCATTTTATGACATTTCTTGCCACAGTTGTTAATAATAATATAATAATAATAAATTTAATTTATATGCCGCCCTTCTCCCAACGGGACTCAGGGCGGCGCACAACATATTTAAAACAAAACATAAATACATTCCCCCCCGATAAAACCGAATTAAATCAAATTTTAAAGTTGTGTCTCTGTCGAATTGTTAAAAGATAAACCCCAAATAAAATCCTCCCTAGGTCAGGTCCGCTTGCTG
>NW_015386413.1:2554152-2557883 GCF_001527695.2 Protobothrops mucrosquamatus
AGGTGGTAACTAACACCTTAAAGCGCACCCGGAAGGCCACTGGCAACCAGTGCAGCTCGCGCAGTAGCGGTGTCACATGGGAGCGACGAGTCCCTCCCAACACCGCCCGCGCGGCCGCATTCTGGACCATTTGAAGCCTCCGGGTGCTCCTTTGAGGGAGCCCCATGTAGAGAGCATTACAGTAGTCCAGGCGGGAGGTTAAGTGGATCACTGCAGCAGTTAAGTTAGTAACATGGTTGAATCTGGCTTTCCCCCCACTGACTTTGCTTGTCAGAAAGTCGCCAAAGGGGGTCACGTGACCCCGGGACACTGCAACCGTCATAAGTACATGCCAGTTGCCAAGCCTCTGAATTTTGATCACGTGACCCTGGGGATGGTGGAAAGGTCGTAAGTGTGAAAAACGGTCCAAAGGCCCTTTTTTCAGTGCCGTTGCAACTTTGGACGGTCAAAGTTGGAACGGTCACTAAATGGAGCATTGTAATTCGAGGACGGCCTGTGTCTCCTGCATATAAAGTTCACAAGGATGTGAAGAAATGCTCTATTTAATTCTAATCACCGTACAGCCAGCACACTTTCTCAGATCCACTCAGGCAATCAATAAATTCGACCCCCGGCTTTCTTATTCCTTCGAACAAATGTGCCGAAACAAATTGTAACAGGGTGTGGAAACGGAAGGCGCAGAACAGCACCAAATGTTCTAAGAGGTGGATGCAGAAGAAGCGATCAAACCCGTTAACTCATCTTAATGTCAGAGGAGCCATCGCAACTCCCAGCTTGCCCTTCAGCTGGGTCCCTCCGCGAAGGTTTGAGATTCTGCAAAGCGGAAAAAAAAACCCCATCAAATTTCCAAATCACCTTCAAATCTCTTTGAAGCCATTTATAGACTCGGGACTCAGCGGATTTGACTCAATTCAACCTTCTGATCCAACCGTGCATTTGCATATAATAAATATACCGGCATTTGCTCGCAGAATTACAACTGGTTTGATGGAGAGCCTTCCCTGTGGAGTCTCCTGTGGAAAAACGCAGCCCCTTCCATATGGATTCCAAACTCTTAATGGCTGCTTATCCTACCTGCTCTTGGTTTGTAATCACTCACTGGTGCCTTCGAAACAGACAGAAAACCACATTTGTACGTGTTATGGTATAATGGCTCCACGTGAACTCATAATGCTTACTCTCGGCAGCCATTCCTGTACATAAGGGAGTTGGGCAGAGATGTATCTTGATGCCAACGGTAGAAGACAGTCAGAACTGACTCAACTCAACTGATTACAACTATATTGATAGTAACATAATTTTCCAATTCTGTCCGTGTTTTTCCTTCCCTCCTTCTTATACTCGGGGTGGGGGGATGACAATTTGAATCTTTTTCTAATCCTTCCCTACTCTCTTAAGTTTGGTGCAAGTGTCTTCTGCAGTTGATTTTCTCCTAACCGTTTCCAGATGTCTTTTCTTCAAGGTCATCTCTATAGTTCCCCCGCACCTTCTCTATTTAATCAGGAAATAAACTTGATAGTGGAGGAACTTCCAGATTTAAACTTTGATCCCCACAGAATTGCAGACGGGGGTGTTTTGCTGTTACTTTATGCAGACGGTCCAGACGTTGTTTGCACACACTCTTAAATATCCCGTCAATCAGAAAACCAAGATCCATGAACACCAACTGGCAGTCAAACGCCACGACCCCAAATCCTTCATCTCCACCCACACCGACACTAAACAGCACCAGTTCGATTGGAGCAACACAAAAACCATTGGCCACGCTGCCACCCGCCACACTTCTGAGTTCATCAAATGTTATCTATACATTTCAAGATAATTTTAAAAACAGCGTCCGGATTCAAAATATCTAACAGGCTATTAATGTACAGCCTGCTAAAAACGAGGGGGGGGGGGAAATCTTCAATCATGGCTTCTCTTCACGGTGGATAACTTTGACATCAGCCCAAACAGCCCCAGGCTGGCGAATACAAAGTGGTTCTCAACTTACGACCAAAAATTGAGCTGGACATTTGTGTAGTTAAGTGAGACATTTGTTAAGTGGGTTTGGCCCCATTTTTTGCCACGGTTGTTAAGTGGATCACTGCAGTGGTTAAGTTAGTCACATGGTCGTTAAGCGAATCGGGCTTCCCCCATGGACTTTACTTGTCCAAAGTTCGCAAAAGGGGATCACGTGAGTCTGGGAGACTGCAACAGTCATAAGTACATGTCAGTTGCCAAGCTTCTGAATTTTGATCACGTGACCGCGGGGATGCTGCAACGGTTGTAAGTGTGAAAAATGGTCGTAAGTCGCTTTTTTCGGTGCCGTGGTAACTTTGAGCAGTTACTAAATGAATTATCATAACTTGAAGACTACTTGTGCATAGATCCTGGAAATATTTTTGAATCTCCTTATCCCAATCCATTTTGTGAATGAATACGCATTTATAGCCATCACTTATGTCTCCGTTCTTGTCCAAAAACGTGGCAGGATTTTGTACCAAGCTGGAAGTTGATGATTTATTTTATTTTATTTTATTTTTACACTTAATTTCTTGTATATTTCTGTAGGTATGTAGCACAACGAATCGCCACTAACAAGTTTTTCGCCAGGGACGATCCGGCACGCTTGAATATCGAAGCTATTTCAAAGGCGAGCCGAGATTAAGGGGCATTGCAAATTTATTTTGACTGAACATATGTAATGAGTTTAGAAAAACGGGGTGGCTATGGCAACAGTTTCCAGAGTCTTAACACAGATGCATTGCGTGTTGTAAACAGCAGGGCAAACGAACAGCTAACACAAAGGCATTTTCACCTGCTTCTCCTGACAGAATGACAGTCTTGAGGAATTGCTTGCTTAAACTCAATCTACAAAACTAAGGATTTAAAAAAAAACACACATTAAAAAAAAAACCAGGACTTCTTCTGCCAAGTCTTAGCAAGTGTCATTCCACGGCGTCTTTCTAAGTACCGCTGAAGCATCCAAATGTAACCTGCAAATTAGATCGATGCCTCCTGAACTGCTAAGACACGGGGATGTGTGGTCTGTTGAGAGAACCACCTTCCAATGACAAGCTTGTTCTAAATGAGTAATTGCCAGAATCTTGCCCAAGGAACTTCCAAAAAAGACAAAAGAAAGAAAGAAAAAAGAAAGATTTGTGTTGGACTCTTGACAAGAACACCTGCAACGGTGCACAAAACATAGCTTTTTCCAGGCTACCGAGAATAGAGCACCCTTAGCTTTTCGTATCTTTGAAATAAGGCAAGGATAGGTAAATATAGAACATGCAAGCGGCCCAGGTTCGAATCTCAGAAGGGGATGGCTAGTTGATGAGAGTCAAATAGCTCGAAATAGCTATACTAGTCTCCCTTTAACTCTTCGTCAGCAAAAAATTTAAATTTACAGATATATATATATATACATACATACATACATACACACACACACACACACACACATATACAAATACATCTGCAACCAGTAGGTACTCTACTCTCTGTCCTTGATTAAAAGAAGCCATCAGTGCTTCCTCTAAAGAGGCCACTAATAAAATCTCCATTGAAAAAACTCACTTAGCTTTGTGCAGTTATAAGTCAGGCTCAAATATTCCACTCTGGTTGAGAAAGGGTGCTCTCTGAATTGGGTTATTTTCTTGCAGATGTTTCATTACTAGGTAACTAGGTAACATCATCAGTGTCAGAAGGAGAGAGGAGGAGGAGGAGGAGGAGGAGGAGGAGGAGGAGGC
>NW_015386413.1:2557978-2567997 GCF_001527695.2 Protobothrops mucrosquamatus
GGAGGAGGAGGAGGAGGAGGAGGAGGAGGAGGACGACGACGACGACGATGACGACGACGACGACGACGACGACGACTGTGGGGTTGTTGATGGTCTCTGAGCTGAGTTGCTTTCCTCAGACATTTCATTACCCAACTAGATAACATCTTCAGTGCTACTAGGGAGGGAAGAAGAGGGAGTCAAGCTATTCTCCAAAGCGCCTGAAGGCAGGACAAGAAGCAACGGATGGAAACTCATCAAGGAGAGAAGCAACTAGAACTAAGGAGAAACTTCCTGACAGTTAGAACAATTCACCAGTGGAACAACCTGCCTCCAGAAGCTGTGGATGCTCCAATGCTCTAACCCTGGAAGTTTTCAAGAAGAGACTGGACAGCCATTTGTTTGAAGTGGTTATAGGGTCTCCTGCCCGAGCAGGGGGTTGGACTAGAAGACCTCCAAGGTCCCTTCCAACTCTGGTGTTGATGTTGTTGTTGTTACATTCTATGGCTCAAGCCAGAACGTTCCTTCAAAAAAAACAACAAGTAGGTTGGACATCAGCTAAAATTGGTCCAAAATGCTGGATCAACAGATGGCTTGTTCAGAAGGAGGCGCCCACCACCACCCACAGATACATTGGCACCACCAATGAAGTCTTAATCACCTCTTGAATCCAATCCTGTCTACGTTCAGCTGGACAAATCCTCCAGTCTGGGTATAAATCCAGTTGAGTCGCTTTGGAGAACCTGATCTGCATCTTTCTATGCCCAGTAAAGATCCTGGCAGGCTGGATGCTCCAACCCTGGAGGTTTTTAAGAGACTGGACAGCCCTTTGTCTGAAATGGTATAGGGTTTCCTGCTTGAGCATGGGGTTGGACTAGATGACCTCCAAGGTCCCTTCCAACTCTATTATTATTATTATATATTACTGGCAGCCAAATCCATTTTCTCGCTTTATGCATGAACCAAAATGGCTCCCTTGAACGGGTAGAAGGAGAGCCAACAAGGGCGAACACGGGGGAGGAAAAAGGAGCTCTCTCTAAAAAGAAGAAGAAGAACCAAGCGAAGCGGCTCAAAATACAGCAATTGATCTTCGGGGTGAGAGCAATTTTTCACTTTCTGCCTCTGTCAAAGAACGTGAATCAGCCAAAATTGTGTTCCCGCTGGAGGCAGGCCGCGATGGAGAAGAACTACTACTACGCTGTTAATGGATTGGGGTCGGCGGAGCAGGGACAGGAGAAGACAGCTGCAGACAAGACAGCAGCTGCCTTAAAGATCGATCTGTCTTTAGAGACGGGATCCAACGAGGGCTCATCGTGTATCAGATGATCGGCAAAACTGATTGGAAGGTGGCTTGATCACAATCGACACGTTGCCATTAGAAGGGCAGGCGCTCCTGGTAATTCACCACGCCACAGTCCCGTAGTTCTTACATCCACAACTGAGGCCAGAATTCCCGTTGTTGTTAATAGCAATAGCAATTGGATTTTTAAACCAGTTTTACAAGCCCCTCTAAGCATTTTACAGAGTCAGCCTATTGCCCCCCCCCCAACAATCTGGGTCCTCCTTTTACCGACCTTGGAAGGACAGAACACTGAGTAAACTTTGAGCTGGCCAGGAGTTGAAGTCCACAAGTCATAAAAGGGTCACATTTGAAGACCCCTGCCCTACAGTATGCATTCATATTCCATTGCATCTTCGTATCTCAATCTCATGCCTCTGTATACATTTCTTGTGGTTTTTACTAGCTGGATATTTTTTTTCTTTTTAAAAGCATAATTCTATTAGAGAGGAAAGAGTAGACCTATTCTCCAAAGCGCCTGAAGGCAGGACAAGAAGCAATGGATGAATATTAATCAAGGAGAGAAGCAACCTGGAACTAAGGAGGAATTTCCTGACAGTGAGAACAATCAATCAGTGGAACAATCAATCAGCTTGCCTTCAGAAGTTGTGGGTGCGCCATCCTTGGAGGTTTTTAAGAAGAGACTGGACAATGACTTGTCTGAAATGGTTAGGGTTAGGGTTACATCACCAGACACTCGGAGAGCAAAATGGACATTGCCAACAAATTCGGAATACTTGAGTATTCAGAGTGCTTGGGTATGGTTAGGAGGGCACTGACTTTTCTAGGCTGCCCTATCTATCTTTCCTGGTAAAATACTTGGGAAAATCCCATTGGAGGAAAATTCCACTTAGGGTTAGGTCACTGTGAACTCATAGGGCAAAATGGACATCACCAACAAATTCGGAGTGCTTGGGTATGGTTAGGAGGACACTTACTTTTCTAGGCTGCCCTATCTATGTTTCCTGGTAAAATACATGGGAAAATCCCATTGGAGGAAAATTCCACTTAGGGTTAGGGTTAGGTCACCATGAACTCGGAGAGCAAAATGGACATTGCCAACAAATTCGGAGTGCTTGGGTATGGTTAGGAGGGCACTGACTTTTCTAGGCTGCCCTATCTACGTTTCCTGGTAAAATACATGGTAAAATCCCATTGGAGGAATATTCCACTTGTAGAGTCTCCTGCTTGAGCAGGGGGTTGGACTAGAAGACCTCCAAGGTCCCTTCCAGCCCTGTGATTTTATGTTCTATGGTTTGTTGTCCACAGAGGCTAATCTCCTGCAATCTATATTAGTATCCAACATCTGATCTGGAAGGAGTTAATCAAAGGAACAAGAATCTGAGCCTGAATAGCATTTATTAGCAAGAAAGCAGAAGATAATTCAAGAATTCCAGCAAGGGAATTTTAAATAAAGCAGCTCTAGGTACGCAATTTAAAGCTGCAAAATTCTTGCTGGTTTCTTCCCACTTTTTCTACGCGGGGGACTCATTCTGTAGAAGAAGAAAAAAAGAGAGCAGTTTTCATCTCTTCACTCTTTTGATAACCGCTAACCGGCGTAAAAAAGTAACTACCCCATTTAGAATCACAAATAATGCAGCTTTTAAGCTTTTTGCAAAATTACGGGCTTTCAGACCTTCCCCTGTTTTTCAGAGACTAACGCATGACGATTTGGGGGCCGTTGCTTCTTTCCAAACATTTCGGGCTCGCAAGACAAAAGCCCCCACTGTTCTCGTTCAGTTGCAAAATTTGGGGATGGACCAAAGAGCAGGAAACATCGGGCGAAAAAAGAGGGGAGAGGTCCCTGCCTTCTTACATTATTCTACGCTTCATTTCGGTCTGAATGCAAAAGCCCTTTTGCGTATTATTGTATGCCTGGCCGAGGGATCAGCGCAACTCTGCCATCACGTGCCTCAGTTTCCTTCTGGTTTTCTACCATAAACATTCCAAAGCAAAGGAACACCTCCCTTGCTTAAACAAAAGCTCTTTTCACGCACGAGAACAGTCAGGTGCCCAAAACTCAAAAAGATGACATTTTAAATGTAATATCCTCTCTCAGACGTCCACCGCACACATCTGAGCGTGCATTTGCAGACCTCGGGACTATCAAAAGAAATAAACATAGCGCTTAAGCCAGGACTTTTCAACCTTTTCACCCATTGTATCACTTTTAGGATATGGCAACATCCGAGGACCACCAGTCGCCTAGCAAGGTGTCAAAAACTTGATAAAGTGCAGGTAGTCCTCGACTTACAACAGTTCACTTAGTGACTGTTCGAAGTTACAATGGCACTGAAAAAAGTGCCTCCCAAGCCACAGCCGAGCAAGACACCTGCCCGCCCACCCGGCCGCGCTCTTCCTCCTGTCTGAAATTTTCATTGTTGTGAGCATTTTTGTTGAGGATTGGCAGTGGAGTGGGGTTGTTTGGTTTTTATTCCCCCCATCTGCTGGGTGGTTGCAGCAGGTTTTGGTCACTTCACATGACCCTGGGACACTGTGACCGTCATAAATATGAATCAGTTGCCAAGCATCTGAATGTAAATCACAAGACCCTGGAGAGGCTGCAACATTCCAGCTGATCGGCGCTTCTTCTGGGCTCAGCAGAAGCGCCAGGATCAGTGCTGCTTTCCAGCTGATTGGTGCTTCTTCAGGGATCAGCAGAAGCACCAGGATCAGTGCCGACCTCCAGCTGGAGCCTGGCACTGATCCTGGCGCTTCTATTGATCCCTGACAGTCCCTGACAGAAGCGCCGATCAGCTGGAAAGTGGCACTGATCCTGGCGCTTCTGTTGAGCCCTGCAGCTCCAGCCGTCTCTCGCTCAGGCTTGTGCGGTGCTGCCACCGGTTCAGCTCATTCCCCTCCCCCACTACTTTTCTAGGATGGTCGCGTACCACCTGCTAGGTGCCAATGTACCACAGGTGGTACCCGTCCCACTGGTTGAAAAGCCCTGGCTTAAGCTATGCCATTGGTGGAGGTTTTGTTCCCAAAATAGGCTTGGGAAGCAGTCAAGTTGGACCTTCCTACGGCTGTGCTCCTTTCAACTGCCTCAAGGCAGGGGAAAGAATTTCGAAATGAAGCAGGCTTTTGCTTTTCGCCATTTCTTTCACTGCTGGACTTTCAGAAACCTTTTTTGTGCAGGAGACCAGCAGAATGGAGAGTTGGCCAAGGATCCAACTGTCCTCCTTACGCCTTGGGCACAGCGGTCTGCAACTTCTACAAGAGAAGCAACTCAAAGAGATACAAACGGCCCGGACCCCAGGAATCCGTCTTCATGCAAGACTTAGTTAACTGCCGAGAAGCGAGATGTTGTGATGGCGACTCAGAGAAAGAAACGTTTTAAAGGGGATTAAACTAAACTCCTGGACAAGCAGAAATCTGTCTACGCTGACTAACCTGAGGATGGATAAATGAGGCTTGTGCCAGGCCATAAAAATACGTTTCTAGGAGACAAACTGCAAAACGGAGACCTGCTCCTGAATTCCACAGTAGCTTCTGATCATTAATGCCAACTGGAAGCTGGACTTTCATTCAGTTCTAGCTGAGCTTCAAATAGAATAGAATAGAATAGAATAGAATAGAATAGAATAGAATAGAGTAGAGTAGAGTAGAGTAGAGTAGAGTAGAGTAGAGTAGAGTAGAGTAGAGTAGAATAGAACGGAACGGAACGGAACGGAAAACAGAATAGAATAGAATAGAATAGAATAGAATAGAATAGAGTAGAGTAGAGTAGAGTAGAGTAGAGTAGAGTAGAGTAGAGTAGAGTAGAGTAGAGTAGAGTAGAAATATAAAATAGAAATATATCTCATCTCATCTCATCTCATCTCATCTCATCTCATCTCATCTCATCTCATCTCATCTCATCTCTCATCTCATCTCATCTCACCTCACCTCACCTCACCTCACCTTACCTTACCCCTTACCCCTTATCCCTTATCCCTTATCCCTTCCCTTACCTTACCTTACTTTACCTTATCTCATCTCATCTGTAGAGTAGAGTAGAGTAGAGTAGAGTAGAGTAGAGTAGAGTAGAGTAGAGTAGAGTAGAGTAGAGTAGAGTATAGAGTAGAGTAGAGTAGAGTGGAGTGGAGTGGAGTGGAGTGGAATGGAATGGAATGGGGAATAGGGAATAGGGAATAGGGAATAGGGAAGGGAATGGAATGGAATGAAATGGAATAGAGTAGAGTAGAGTAGAGTAGAGTAGAGTAGAGTAGAGTAGAGTACAGTACAGTACAATACAGTACAGTACAGTAGAGTAGAGTACAGTAGAGTACAGTAGAGTATAAATATAGAATAGAAAATATAGAGTAGAGTAGAGTGGAGTGGAGTGGAGTGGAGTGGAATGGAATGGAATGGAATGGAATAGAATAGAATAGAATAGAATAGAATAGAATAGAATAGAGCTGGAAGGGGGCTCCTCCTCTTCCTCCTCCTCCTCCTCCTCTTCCTCCTCCTCCTCCTCCTCCTCCTCTCCTCCTCTCCACCAACTCCACTCCCTTCTAGCACTGATGATGTTCCGCAGTTTGGATAAGAAAACATCTGCAAGAAAACCACCAAAGCTCAGAGAGCACCAAGGACCCCTCCGTTCAAACCCTGAGCTGCAAATATTCTCCTTTATTGATTTTGCTGTTGCACTGAGAGAGAGAAAAAAAACAAAAGATTTACTCCATCTGATTCTGCCTTCGTTCCAGTCCCCGTTGTAGCAACC
Organism: Protobothrops mucrosquamatus; assembly: GCF_001527695.2. Taxonomy (NCBI): domain Eukaryota; kingdom Metazoa; phylum Chordata; class Lepidosauria; order Squamata; family Viperidae; genus Protobothrops; species Protobothrops mucrosquamatus. The sequence goes on from NW_015386413.1 coordinate 2,564,002, forward strand.
ACGGCGATACGTTAAGGAAAGTTCGGTCTATGGTAATGAAAGCTCAACTCCGCTTGGAATCCACCATCGGAGGAGGTAATTATCTGTGCAAATTCCTTGGGGTCCAAGTTTCCAGTTTACAGTCGCCATCAATTCGCACCCAGGGGAGAAGAAAACCGTTGCACCATCTCCCTTACAGATCATCCTGAGTCATTCCATTACTTCTACCGCCGAACGCTACATCTGTTTGTTCCTTCTGAAACAAGCTCAAAAGGGACATGTTCACCACGCAGAAAACAAGAACGAGCCGAAGGAAGCACCAAAGGGTAAAGCCAGTTGGACCTACAGAGTTGCTACATATTTACCTGAAGGCTTTCCTGCCCTGTAATGCAGGAGCAAACCGGACAGGCTAATTAGTATTATTATTATTATTATTATTATTATTATTATTATTATTATTATTATTATTATTATTATTATTATTATTATTATTATTATTATTATTATTATTATTATTTAAATTTATATACCGCCCTATCTCCCTTACGGGACTCAGGGCGGTGAACAGGCGATAATAAAAATCACAATAAATATTAAATAAAAAGCCTGCTCTAAAATACCCCCTATAAAAACCCCTACCAAAACACAATCAAAACTACGCCAGGCCGGCCGCACGGAATAGATGGGTTTTCAAGGCTCGGCGAAAGAGGCGCAGGTCCGCAGTTGTACGTAGGTCGGGGGGCAGGTCATTCCAGAGGGCAGGAGCTGCCACAGAGAAGGCTCTCCCCCTGGGGGTCGCCAGCCGGCATTGTCTGGCTGACGGCACCCTAAGGAGGCCCTCTCTGTGGGAGTAGACTGGTCGAAGGGAGGTGTTTGGTAGGAGGCGGTCTTGCAAATACCTAGGTCCATTGCCATGGAGCGCTTTAAAGGTTGTTACTAACACCTTGAAGCACACCCGGAAGGCCACCGGCAGCCAGTGCAGCTCGCGCAGGAGAGGTGTTACATGGGAGTATCTAGAGGCCCCCAAAATCCCCCATGCGGCCGCATTCTGAACTAGCTGGAGCCTCCAGGTGCACCTCAAGGGGAGCCCCATGTAATGGCTGCCGGGCGACAAGGACCCGGCGAATTTCACCACTTGCGACTGTGAACTGTTCCTTTGTCTTGCCTGCATGACCTGTCCCTCGAAATGACAGGCGATGTGCCTCCGAATTAACATCCCGTGCCATCAAGGTGCTCTACACAAGAGCCTGTCCGGAATTATCAGTCAATATCACATGCTGGCCTGTTGCCGGGAGCGACGCAAGAACTCAGCTGCAAAGGTTACCCCTTGCCAAGTCAACCTTTATTTCTCCTCATTTCTCCGTGAACCTAAAGGATTTGGAATCTCCCGCTGAGCACCGGGTTCAGCTTCTCCTTCACAAATGCACTTTTCTAGCGTTTGCGTGGTTCGTAAGTTCAAAGAGGCAGACGTGCTCTTGAAAAACCGGTGAGCAATAGAGCCTGTTTGGTGTAGTGGTTAAGGCACCAAGCTGGAAAGCGGGAGACGGTGAATTCTAGTCCCTCCTTAGCCATGAAAGCTAGCTGGGTGGCTTTGGGCCAATCACCAGGAGATTGAGAGTTCTAGTCCCGTCTTAGCCATGAAAGCTCACTGGGTGGCTTTGGGCCAATCACCAGGAGATTGAGAGTTCTAGTTCTACCTTAGCCATGAAAGTTGGCTAGGTCACTTTGGGCCAATCACCAGGAGATTGTGAGTTCTAGTCCCTCCTTAGCTGTGAAAGCTAGCTGGGTGACTTTGGGCCAATTACCAGGACACTGTGAGTTTTAGTCCTGCCTTGGTCATGAAAACTGGCTGGGTTGCTTTGGGCCAATCATCAGGATATGATGAGTTCTAATCCTGCTTTAGGCATGAAAACTGGCTGGATGACTTTGTGGGAAGTCAGCCCCCCAGAGAAGGAAATATTTAAAAGGGCAGAAAAATATATTTTCTGAAAGGATCTTAAAGAGGCAAAAAAGCATGCCCAGTTTTCTTAATAGCCCCAAGTCTCCCTCCCCCAAGCAGAAACCAGCTCTGTAGAAATGCAGATGTAAATTCAGGAAGATTGGAGGCCCCCAGCTAGAAGATTAAGAAGATAAAGACCTAAAATCTACATACCCTACCCAAACTCTAAGACAGGACATAATAGGATTAACACAGAGATGCCAAAGGGACACAGGTCAAAATACATGACGCAGGAAATACAAAGTCTCAAACAGAAACAGGAACAACTCCAAACAAAAGGCTCCAGATGGTATAAAAACCCACTCCCTACATGTGCTCTCTCTCTTTTCTTCCAGAGCCATCTTCCTGTCTGGCTCTCCTCTTCAATACTGCAACTTTCTTTCTAAAGCAGTCACCATGTTGTTTATTCCCGGCTTGGACTGGACCCTGATGAACACTTTTCCTTCAACAATTTTGAGCCAATAATCAGGAGACAAGGAATTCTAATCCCACTTTTAGACACGTGTAGTAAGCCGGCTGGGTGATTCTGGCCCAGTCACCAGGAGACGGAGAGTTCTAGTCTTGCCTTAGCCATCAAAGCCAGCTGAGTGGCTTTGGGCTTTAGAAGACGGTGAGTTCGTTGTGAGAGGTAAGCCGAATATGGATCTGATCTGTTGCACTGTCATGGGAAATGTTCTCCCTTCCCTTCCCCTTCTCTTCCCCACCCACCCTTTTGTTCTTTTTCTTTCTCTGTTAATAATTGGCTCCCAGTCCAGCTCAGGAGACCAGTCTGCTAATAGCCACATCATAGGAAGGCAGTTAGGAAAATAAAATATATTAAAATGCCTTTGCCCTAACATACATGAGAACTGTTTTTGCATGGGAAATAGTTCAGTTGCCAGAATGCTTGTTATTCCCATCCCTTCCTTCCCAACAAATCTTGTTAAAGAAGATTCAGTGAAAATCCTGGTTCGAAAGAATCGCTTCCAGCTTTGGGCAAATTGCACTCTCTTGACACACAGACACACCATGATGGAATGTTGAACAAACCTTGGGAAAGATAGTACAGGAGGAAACAAGGCCATTGCATATATATATATAATTCTACGCGGGAGAAAACCCGAATAACTAAAGACCTACATATATGTGTGTGTGTGTGTGTGGTGTGTGTGTGTGTGTGTGTGTATGCCTAAGAGAGGGGAGAAATTGTGAGAAAAAGATTCAAAGTAACTCCGCCTTAATTACACAGGGATAAGTTGGGCTGGAGAATTGTTTTGACAGTCTTCCCGGATTCTGTTACAAGATCTACTAGCAACAAAGACCTCCAGAAAGCTCCAAGTCTTGTTTCCCTAGCTTGCTTCTCTCCAAGGGCCTGCCACACACACGCACACACACACCTATACACAGAGTTACCTAAGCTTGTCTCTTGGAAACTGTGAAGCCGAGATACCCAGCAGCGAAGGGGAAAAAAATAGCAAGAATATTCGCAATGGGATTGGATTTCAACCACCGTCAACCCCCAAAACCGGTGGAAAACCAATGGTATGGCACACCCAGCAGGTCTTCTGGCCATCTAAAATACAATCTGCTCTGGTCTAGCCTATTTTAAGTTTGCTGTTTCCTTTCAAAAGTCATCGCGTTCAAAGCTTTCATTTGCCTGATGCCTAGCAAGACTGAGGTAATGGTGGGTAGCATTGCGAAATTCATGTATTTGCCCGTTTGTGCAGCCATCCCTCTCGTTTAGCATGACTCCGGGCATACGATAAACGATCAGCGAGAACAATTAAAGCAACCGGTTAAAAATGGCTACACAAATAAAACGTACAGACAATGCAGTAGACAAACCTACCAATAAAAAATAAAACCACAGGAGAACCGACTAGCATCCTACATACAGCATCCATATCCAGAGTCATTGGATACAAGATGGGAGGCAAGTAGGTAGGTAGGTAGGTAGGTAGGTAGGCAGGCCAGGCAGACAGACAGACAGACAGACAGACAGACAGACAGACAGACAGACAGACAGACAGACAGACAGA
>NW_015386413.1:2568923-2572890 GCF_001527695.2 Protobothrops mucrosquamatus
GATAGATAGATAGATAGATAGATAGATAGATAGATAGATAGATAGATAGATAGATAGATAGATAGATAGCAATTATTTTTCCCCATTTCTCTAGGATCCCTAAGCTTGCTGAAAAAAACAAAGTCTTGAAGGATGGCCTAGGAACAACAATGAGTTCCTTTATCCTTGTTATTCTGCATTATTCTAATCATGTGGAGCAACTCTTCCTGTTTTGTTTTTTTATTGTGCGGCTGGTCTGATAATAAAAGCATTTTTCACTGTGCTAAATCAAACACAAAAATGAAAAAAACCGGTGAGGGCAGCAAGGTAAGAAATATTGCCATCCTTATAGGAATCACAGTTGCCTTATTTTGAGAATAAAGCCTATCAACCTTGGTTGCGATTTTTATTGTTTATTCACATTAAAAGGGCTGAATTCGTGCACTGTTGTGTACAATGAATTTGTCCATATACAGAACATCATCATCATCATCATCATCAAAAGTTAGAAGGGATCTTGGAGGTCATCTAGTCCAACCCCCTGCTCAGGCAGGAAACCCTATACTATTACAGACAAATGATTGTCCAGTCTCTTCTTAAAAACCTCCAGTGTTGGAGCATTCACAGCTTCTGGAGGCAGGTTGTTCCACTGGTTAATTATTCTCACCGGCACGAAATCTCTCCTTAGTTCTAGGTTGCTTCTCTCTTTGATCAGTTTCCATCTGTTGCTTCTTGTCCTGCCTTCAGGTGCTTTGGAGAATAGCTTGACTCCCTCTTCTTTGGGGCAGCCCCTGAGATATTGGAACACTGCTATCATGTCACCCCTCATCCTTCTCTTCATTAAACTTGACATACCCAACTTGGGGATGTTTGGACAAGTTTTAGCTAAGGAAACATTCTGAACCCCAAATCTTGAAATAGACAAACCACAGGCTCCTAAACCAGCATCAACACACCAAAACAGACTTTGGACTAATCACGGATTATTCTGTTATTCTGTTAAGATTTTCCCAGCTCAAAATTTTCTTAAGAAGAAAGTATTAGAGCATTAATTAATTTAATGAAAAGAAGGACTGGGGTGATATGATAACAGTGTTCCAATATCTCAGGGGCTGCCCCAAAGAAGAGGGAGTCAAGCTATTCTCCAAAGCTTCTGAAGAAGGCAGGACAAGAAGCAACGGATGGAAACTAAGCAAAGAGAGAAGCAACCTGGAACTAAGGAGGAATTTCCTGACAGTGAGAACAATTAACCGGTGGAACGGCTTGTCTTCAGAAGTTGTGGCTGCTCCCATCACTGGAGGTTTTTAAGAAGAGACTGGACAGCCATTTGTCTACAATGTTATAGGGGGTTGGACTAGAAGACCTCCAAGGTCCCTTCCAACTCTGTTATTCTGTTAAGATTTCTGTGATTAGACAATCGTGTTAAGTAAGATGTCTCCTAGCATGTCTTCCTCAACACGATTGTCTAATACTCTGACTCAACCCTACTCAAACTGCTTTGCAACCCCACATCAAGGCTAATTCGGTCTGCATTTAGTTCAGGAAGCAGCTGTAAATAACTCTGGTTTTTCCCCACGCACTTATAGCTATCTCCAGACTGTTTTGCACCAACCTTCCAGTTAAGCCGTGTCTTCTCTCCAGCGGGGAAACGTGGATTCTCTTTTTTCACCAGAAGAGCTCAATCTTCTGCTGAAGGAAACTAACATCCAGAACGAAAAACCCACCCAGAGTTGCATTGAATGCACCAACATATGAGAAGCAGATCCGAGATAGCAAGGACTCTGAACAGGAACGAACTCTGTGCATGCCTCATCGGACCGATTCTCAAGTGCGCCGAGAGATACCATCAGCTGTCACAGGTGGGTCCTTCCTGGCAGCCGTACAAATTAATACCGGAGGGTATAAAGCTGCTTTCTCTTGAGGGCAAGTTCGTCATAATTATTTCTGTGGCTTCATTCCAGGAAAGCTTTCTAAAAATTGCCAAAACGGTCACTCACGTCCCGCGGTAAACGATGAGATAAATACTCAGCCTAGGTGGAAGGGATTTTTTTATATATATAAAGATTTTATTGGGGGTTTTTTTCATCAACATATGTTAATTTTTCCAATCAACAAGTTGTTTGGAGTTTGCTATGCTAATACATGTTCAATTCCTAAGCCTTCCTTCTTTCCTCTAGCCAAGAATAAAATAGGTTCCAAATCTGATAGTATTCTGTATCTTCTTTATCTTTCAACCTCATCGTTAATCTGTCCATCTCTGCACATTCCAATATTTTCCTGATTATTTCTTCTTCTGACATATAAAGATATTCTAGATATTGATGGGAAATTAAAATCTAAACAAGAACTGGAAAATCAGGGAATTAACTTGTCCTGGTGGGCACATTTACAGATACAAAGTAGATATGAAAAAGATGTAAAAAATATATGGATTTTATAAGGATCAAACTGTGTTTGATAAGATTTTGTTAACCTCAGATGAGAAATTAATTAAGAAAATGTATAACTTTTTGTTAATTTTGGATATGGAAAGTGAACAAGTGAAAGAAACAATGACAAGATGGGCGAAAAAATTTGGCTATAATATAGAATTAGAAAAATGGCAAATGTTATGGGAGAGAAACTACAAATTAACAATGTCAACTTCATACCAAGAAAATCTGTATAAAATGTTTTATAGATGGCACCTGCCGCCAGCAAGATTAGCAAAAATGTTTAAAAATATGTCAGATAGATGTTGGAAATGTAAACATAACATAGGCACGTATTATCACACTTGGTGGACATGTGGTAAGGCAAAGGCCTATTGGAGAAAGATACATATATGGTTAGAAAAAATATTGGGTGAACAAGTGGATTTTAAACCTGAACTTTTTTTGCTAGGTATTATGCCTGAAAAGACTAACAAGCAAAAATTATATTTAATCTTACACATCACTACAGCAGCGAGAATAATTTTTGCACAATACTGGAAGAATGAAGGACTGCCATCAGAAGAAGAAATAATCTGGAAGGGATTTTTAATGCCAATCTGAGTGACAGGATCAGAAGGTTATCGATGGCTAAAACTTTTTTGGCTACCTGGCTCACGGCAGCCATCATTTTCTTTCCCTCTGGAAAAAAATACCAGACTATTTTCTTTTGAATTTATTTGAAGCAATTTTACGTGAGTTTTGGCAGCCACTTTCCTAAGCGTTACAGTTTGGGGATGAGGAGCCAGACTAATGGATAAGAAATGACGTGGTTTTAAGGAAGATTCTTAGCTGGCAGCTAAAAAATCAATTCCATAGGAAAACTAAATCTTTTACTGAGATCGGCTGTAATAATAGAATTTTGCTAGTTTGGTTCTACTATATATAGAGAGAGACTTCTCCAGCTACAACCGTGATGGATCCTGCCCAACATGGTCATAACTTGTGACAGCCGTAAAGCAGGACTGTGACTGACCTGATTTAAGACTGTTTTGCAGTAGTTTAAGTGAATCCATGGCCACTAAACAAACCCCGCAGTTATTAAGCCAAAACAAACGGTTCGCTAAGGCATGCTTTCGCCAAAAATTGGAAATAAGGGCCAGTTTTCGGCAAAAACACTGTAAACCACGGTCACGTGACTGCAGGACACTGCGAAAGGCTCTAAATTTTTAAATTTCTAATGTTACGTTTTATAGGTTGTTTTATATATCAGCCCACAGCCCCTCTTTGAGGGAGACGCACGGTTTAGAATATGAAATATAGATAGACAGATAGACAGACCATAGAAAGAAAGAAAGAAAGAAAGAAAGAAAGAAAGAAAGAAAGAAAGAAAGAAAGAAAGAAAGAAAGATTAGATAGACAGACAGACAGACAGACAGACAGACAGACAGACAGATAGATAGATAGATAGATTGGATGAATGGATAGATAGATAGATAGATAGATAGATAGATAGATAGATAGATAGATAGATAGATAGATAGATAGATAGATAGATAGATAGATAGATAGATAGA
>NW_015386413.1:2573134-2575967 GCF_001527695.2 Protobothrops mucrosquamatus
AGATAGATAGATAGATAGAAAGACAGACAGACAGACAGACAGACAGACAGACAGACAGACAGACAGACAGACAGATAGATAGATAGATAGATAGATAGATAGATTGGATGAATGGATAGATAGATAGATAGATAGATAGATAGATAGATAGATAGATAGATAGATAGATAGATAGATAGATAGATAGATAGATAGATAGATAGATAGATAGATAGATAGATAGATAGATAGATAGATTGGATGAATGGATAGATAGATAGATAGATAGATAGATAGATAGATAGATAGATAGATAGATAGATAGATAGATAGACTAATGATAGACATAGATAATAGATGATAGATGTACAGGTAGGTAGGTAGGCAAATAGGTAGGTAAATAGGTAAATAGGTAGGTAGGCAGGCAGGCAGACAGACAGACATAGGTGGTAGGTAGGTAGGTAGGAAGACAGACAGACAGACAAATAGATAGAAAGATAGGTAGGTAGGTAGGTAGACAGACAGACAGACATAGGTGGTAGGTAGGTAGGTAGGTAGATAGATAGATAGATAGACAGACAGACAGACAGACAGACAGACAGACAGACAGATAGACAGATAGATAGATAGAAAGGTAGGTAGGTAGGTAGGTAGACAGACAGACAGACATAGGTGGTAGGTAGGTAGGTAGGTAGATAGATAGATAGATAGATAGATAGACAGACAGACAGACAGACAGACAGACAGACAGATAGACAGATAGATAGATAGAAAGGTAGGTAGGTAGGTAGGCAGGCAGGCAGGCAGGCAGACACACAGACATAGGTGGTAGGTAGGTAGGTAGACAGACAGACAGATAGAAAGAAAGAAAGATAGATAGATTATAGATTTATGATAGAGAGACAGAAAGACAGACAAACAGACAGACAGACAGACAGACAGACAGACAGACAGACAGATAAGATATGGCCCAGGGCGAGCACCAAAATAAATCAGTCCTATGACTACAGGCAGCAGCAACCATTAGAACGTCAAATCTGGGTCATAAGTACCCCAGGTGTGTCTGTCAGAACTTTGAACCAGTTATAAGTCGAGGACCACATGAATTATCTTTAGCTGTGCAAGAAGCAGCAGAAAATGCAGCGGACCTGCCAACTGCTTCACAGGGCAATGAAACGGCATCGAAATATTTATCCCCGCTGCGATAAATAAAACTGCTTCCCTGGGGTGATTTCATGCATTTCTCTTTTTTTTGTGGTCTAATTGAGTATCCTCTTGAATCTCTTCTCTGCTCTTCTGTAATCACCGAGGGAAGCCTAGAGTCGCCTCGGCGAGATGGGCGGCACAGGAGTTTAATAATAATAATAATAATAATAATAAAATTAAATGCATCAGGAAAGACCACCAGCATCCCATCCTTCTCCTGTAAATCCGGGAGGCCTTTTCCTGAGACACCTCTGAAGGTTATCCTGCTTCCCAGGACTTAATGTTGGACTTAGAGTTAAAACCTGAACTTTTCCTGTCGGGAATAACTACAGAGAAATACAATAAGGGAACAATCTATTTGCTGTTACACATCATCATCATCATCATCATCATCATCATCATCATCATCATCATCATCATCATCAAGTTGGAAGGGACCTTGGAGGTCATCTAGTCCAACCCCCTGCTCAGGCAGGAAACCCTACACCATTTCGGACAAATGGCTGTCCAGTCTCTTCTTAAAAACTTCCAGTGTTGGAGCATTCACCACTTCTGGAGGCAGGTTGTTCCACTGGTTAATTGTTCTAACTGTCAGGAAGTTTCTCCTTAGTTCCAGGTTGCTTCTCTCCTTGATGAGTTTCCATCCGTTGCTTCTTGTCCTGCCTTCAGGGGCTTTGGAGAATAGCTTGACTCCCTCTTCTTTGTGGCAGCCCCTGAGATACTGGAAGACTGCTATCATGTCCCCCCTCGTCCTTCTCTTCGTTAAACTAGACATCCCCAATTCCAGCAGCCGTTCCTTATACGCAAAAATGGAAGAGCAAAGAAATTCCCACAGAGGAAGAAGAGACACTATAGAAAATATTATCATGTGCGGAAATGGACAAGCTCACAATGCTACTGAAAGACAAATGTAGATCAGTTTATTTCGAAACCTGGGATAAATTTTTACCGCTGGAGGCATTCGAGTAGGACGGTTGGGATTATAGGCTAGCGTTAAGATAGAAATCTATGTAATTTTAGGTTAGCAAATAGAGAAATAGATTAAGTATTGTATATAAAATTGAGATGTATATTCAGAGATGAAGAACCGATGGTAAAATGTGGAATAATTTGATAAGAATCTATATACTGGAATGTCGCGTTATATCCAATGTTTCTTTTAATTGTATTATAAATAAAATTGGTTAAATAAAAAAAAAAGATGCTTTTTCAGCCCTCTTGGCCGAAGTGGCAGTTCCCCTGTGTTTCTTGGAAGGTCACTTCTCTATACTGACCCCCAGCACTGCGAAGGCATAGTTGAAAAAAAAAATGTACAGGTGTTTCCAGACATGGCCCGAAAGTCTGCCACAGGGACTTATCAGCCAACTCTAGAGGTATCTTGGGAGAGCAGAAGAACCTGTCACAACAATTTACTCCGGCACGGGGAGACATATGAGCCCAAGAAACCACCCGCTCATTCTAAGAAACAATACTTTCCTAAGGGACAACTGTACGGTCAGACAACTACTTTGCTCATTGGGATGGGGGGGGGAATGGAAGATAAAACCTTGTGGATTGGGCAGTGTTGGATGGGCAATTGTCAAGTTATTTCTAGATTGTGTTACATGAAGGGAGGAGGAGGAGGAGGAGGAGGAGGAGGAGGAGGAGG
>NW_015386413.1:2576130-2586770 GCF_001527695.2 Protobothrops mucrosquamatus
AGGAGGAGGAGGAGGAGGAAGAAGAAGAAGAAGAAGAAGAAGAAGAAGAAGAAGAAAGAAGAAGAAGAAGAAGAAGAAGAAGAAGAAGAAGAAGAAGAAGAAGAAGAAGAAGAAGAAGAAGAAGAAGAAGAAGAAGAAGAAGAAGAAGAAGAAGAAGAAGAAGACGACGACTGTGGGGTCCTTGGTGCTCTCTGAGTTGGGTTGTTGTCTTGCAGACATTTCATGACACAATTAGGGAACATCATCTGTGCTAGAAGGGAGGAGGAGGAGGAGGAGGAGGAGGAGGAGGAGGAGGAGGAGGAAGATGATTGTGGGGTCCGTGGTGCTCTCTGATTTGGGTCGTTGTCTGGAAGACATGTCATGATCCAACTAGGGAATATCATCTGTGCTAGAAGGGAGGAGGAGGAGGAGGAGGAGGAGGAAGGGAGGAGGAGGGAAAAAGGAGAAGGGAGAAGAAGAAGGAGGAAGAGGAGGAAGAGAAAGAGGAAGGAAGAGGAAGAGGAGGAGGAGGAACAAGAAGAAGAAGAGGAAGAGGAGGAGGAGGAGGAGGAGGAGAAGAAGAAGAAGAAGAAGAAGAAGAAGAAGAAGAAGAAGAAGAAGAAGAAGAAGAAGAAGAAGAAGAAGAAGAAGAAGAAGAAGAAGAAGAAGAAGAAGAAGAAGAAGAAGAAGAAGATTGTTTACCTATCCCATTCCAGCATTTTTCTTCTTCTCCTCCTCTCCAAATTCTTCTCAATTATTTCCCAGTTTGAACTCAGCACCATCACTGTGCATCAGGAACGTCATCCTAAAATTTGCAGAATAGTCTGTGGCCCGGCGTCTCCCCCATCCTTGCCACTAAACAGATGTCCAAGGAAGAACTGGGTGTCCCCCTGCCAGATGGTTTCTGAAAAGCCATCTTGTTACTGGCTTAATATATCCCAATTAAAACCGGAACGGAACGTTTTTTAAAAGCTACCAGATTTTATATCACTTCAAAGATATTGCAAAAAAATAAAAATAAAAAATAATAAAGGTTCTTTGTGAGACACTGGAGAGGCCTCCCCATTTAGTATCCTAATTCAGAGCCTAACTACAAGCCTACTACCACAATTGTTGGTCTGCACAGCCTCTGACCGGCACAATACGCTAGTGTTACCTCTACTCTCAGAGGTAAGACACAATTATAGGTAGACCTCACAACAATTCCTTTAGTGACGGTTCAAAGTTACAACAGCATTTTAAAAAAGTGACCTATGACTGTTTTTCACACTTATGACAAAATTCAGAGGCTTGGAAACTGGCAGGTACTTAGGACGGTTTCAGTGTCCCGGGGTCACGTGATCCCCTTTTGCAAACGTCTGACAAGCAAAGTCAATGGGGAAGCCAGATTCACGTAACAATTGGTCAGTAACAACTGGGGCAAAAAAAAGTCATAAAATGGGGCAAAATTCACTTAACAAAAGTCTCACTTAACAACAGAAATTTTGGGCTCAGTCGTCCACTGGCTTATGGAAAGATCCCCTAATATTATGATACTCAGGACTCGACTAGCTTGAATTTAATTCCCATTTTGGAGGAATAAATGTGCCTTGTTCTCTCCTCTCTTTTTCCTTTCTGGCAGGAATCTCCAAATTTGGCAACTTTTTAAGTCTTGAGAACTTCAATTCCCAGGAAAATTCTCCAGGGGAATTCTGGGAGCTGAAATTCACAAGTCTTAAAGATGCCGAGTTTGGGGACCCCGGAATTCTCTCTTAGCAAGGCTGTCGCAAGGATAGAGAGAAGGAGCCCATTTTGTAAACCACTTGAAAATGCAAATATTTTACACAGGTCTTTGTAAGCCACTGAGAGTGAATTGGGCAGCTGTATAAATTTTCTAAAATAAATAGTAAAATAAAATAATAAGAAGATAGATAAAGTAAGGTAAGGTAAGGTAAGGTAAGGTAAGGTAAGGTAAGGTAAGGTAAGATAAGATAAGATAAGATAAGATAAGATAAGATAAGATAAGATAAGATAAGATAAGATAAGATAAGATAAGGTAAAGTAAGGTAAGGTAAGATAAGGTAGGATAGGATAGGATAGGATAGGATAGGATAGGATAGGATAGGATAGGATAGGATAGGATGAGATGAGATGAGATGAGATGAGATGAGATGAGATGAGATGAGATGAGATGAGATGAGATGATAAGAATAAAATAAAGTAAAGTAAAGTAAAGTAAAGTAAAGTAAAGTAAAGTAAAGTAAAGTAAAGTAAAATAAAATAAAATAAAACAATAAAACAAAATAAAATAAAGTAAAACAATAAAGTAAATTAAAATAAAGTAAAATAAAGTAAAACAATAAAATAAAATAAAATAAAATAAAGTAAAATAAAGTAAAATAAAATAAAATTAATAAAATAAAGTAAAGTAAAATAAAAAATAAATAAATAAATAAAATAAAACAATAAAATAACATAAAATAAAGTAAAACAATAAAATAAAATAAAATAATAAAATAAAATAAAATATAAAATAAAATAAAATAAAAAATAAAATAAAATAAAATAAAATAAAATAATAAAATAAAATAAAATAAAATAATAATAAAATAAAATAAAATAAAATAAAATAAAATAAAATAAATAAAATAAAATAAAATAAAATAAAATAAAATAAAATAAAATAAAATAATAAAATAATAAAATAAAATAAAATAATAAAATAAAATAAAATAAAATAAAATAAAATAAAATAAAATAAAATAAAATAAAATAAAATAAAATAAAATAAAATAAAATAAAATAAAATAAATAATAAAATAAAATAAAATAAAATAAAATAAAATAAAATAAAATAAAATAATAAAAATAAATAAATAAAATAAAATCTGCTCGCAAAGCCCTTTTTCCAAAGATCAAAATGAGCAAGTTACTTTGAAAGCACAGAGACCGAAAAACACTCCCGCAATCATTCACAAAGCCGCTGAAGGCACAAAAGGGACCATCATCCTAGTTGAAGGCGTCCAGGGATGTCTGCCTTTTCTCCCAAGACGAGTTCGAATACCCAGAAACCAGAGCACATTTTCACCACACCCATCAGGACCACTCACGTCCTGATCTGATTGTCTTTACACTTTGGGGCGAGAGCCGAGAAACATTCAGACAGCTAACAATCACAATTCAGCCTTTTCTCAGACAGCCCAACAAATACTTCACACAGTGGCAGCAAGGCAGAAAGCCTGGGACCTGCCAGGCCTGTTTGCGTAATCGGATCCAGTCTTGATAATTATTATATTGTGTTGTTGTTGTTTTTTTGAGAGCATCTGTGGATGTCTCCTGATGGCTACTGTGGGCCTTCCCTTGCCTGCCAAGACAAACAGTCCAGAGTACATTAGCATGAGACTCTCCCCGCTTGTGTCACACCCACGTTAAAATCTTGCCTGGCTATGTCATTGCAACAGCTGTCGGCCTCAAATTCTCAGAACAAATCTGGGAAGGGAAGCGAGCGTGACCAAGGTACAAAGAGAAAGTGTCTGTACACTAAAACTGAATTCAGTAAACTGAATTAGGACTCTAGAAAGAGTGCAGAGAACAGCAACAAAGATGATCAGGAGACTGGAGGGTAAAGCATATAAGGAACGGTTGCTGGAATTGGGGATGTTTAGTTTAATGAAGAGGAGGACGAGGGGGGACATGATAGCAGCCTTCCAGTATCTCAGAGGCTGCCCCAAAGAAGAGGGAGTCAAGCTCTTCTCCAAAGCGCCTGAAGGCAGGACAAGAAGCAACGGATGGAAACTGATCAAGGAGAGAATCAACCTAGAACTAAGGAAAAATTTCCTGACAGTTAGAACAATTAACCAGTGGAACAACCTGCCTCCAGAAGTTGAGGGTGCTCCATCACTGGAGGTTTTTAAGAAAAGACTGGATGGCCATTTGTCTGGAATGGTATAGGGTCTCCTACTTGAGCAGGAGGTTGGACTAGAAGACCTCCAAGGTCCCTTCCAATTCTGTTATTCAGTTAAGTAGAACTACTGTTCTTTATGTTTCAGTCAAGCCGGTCTAAGAAGCAAGGCAGACTCTTGAAAAATGTTCGGTGGCCTTTTGCTTGAGAAGCATAACCCACTCCAATCTCCCAAGGGCCATTAACTCTTAAGTCTCTGTATGACCAGCACATTTAAGACGAGATGTTTCCAAAAACGGCCTTCTCCTCTGCAGTTCCTACCTGTATGTGTTCCTCTAACCTCACTTGGTTCTACTACCCCATTCCACCCCCAAATATAATCTGAGTGGAGAATGCCTTTAAATGCAGCTTTAAACTGTCTCTCAGATTTTATCATGAGCTCCTTGAGTTTCAGCAGAAGGCCTCCAGAAGGCCTAAAACAGTGATGGCGAACCTTTTAGAGTCCAAGTGCCCAAACTGCAACCCAAAACCCACTTATGTATCGTCGGGTGCCGGGTGGGTGTGGCCCATTGGCTGGGCGTGGCTGCGGTGGTAACAGCAGACTGGGTGGGACTAAAAAGTTCATCAATCAATTCCAACTTTGCAAGATCTTTTTCCCCGCGAGAAGTTGAAATTGACTGATTGATTGAACCTTTTTTTTTTTTTGCACACGGCAGCAGAGGCCTAAAGTGAAAAGGTTTTATAAAACCCAGCTGAAGGCCTAGGACTGGGGCGACGGTGCGCGTTCCCACAGAGGGGGCTCTGAGTGCCGCCTCTGGCACCTGTGCCATAGGTTTGCCACCACTGGGCTAGCTGATGAGAGCTAAATAGCTCGAAATAGCTATAATAGTCTCCCTTTAATTCTTGTCAAGTCCCAGCTATACATTCCTAAATCCCCTTTGAGCGATCAAAGAGAAGGCCAGCCTCCAAAACTTCTATAAACTTTTTCTGACTTGTCATAACTAGCCATTGTGGCTACACTGAAGGTGTCACTCTTCATAAACGGGGGCATGTGATGGATAAATCCATCGCGCGTGGCGATGGAAACATTCTGCAGAGGTTTTGCTTGCTTGTAGCAGCGGTGGGGTGGGGTGGGATGTCATGTCACATTAAAGAAGTCAGTCTGACATTGTGCTGTTGTGAGGTCAGCCCACTGTCTGTGGTTCGCCACCACTGGCCTAAAACAACAATAATTTTCCAATTATTACATGATGAACGACGTCATCAACTGATTCAGATTTGCACAAAAGAACAGGTTCACACGTGAAGGTCCACTTTATTGCTAAAAGCCTATGCACAGGAATCAACTAACCCTTAGCACCTGCTTGGACTTAAGAGTTGGTGGAATTCAAGGGAATTTGGACCTAGTTCGCTTGCGTCTACATAAGGATTCTAGGGTGATTCCTCTTTTGACTCCGCCCCCAGATTCTGCCTCTCCTTCTCCTGCAGAAACCTCTTTCTCTAAATCCCTCAATTAAATCTTCCCGTGACAGCAGTCTTTCTAAACCACAATATTGAGAGTAATGGAATCACAAAATGTTTCTGGCACTGACCTCTGTTCTGGAACATCTGGGGTGTGGCTGCTACAATGAAATACCCATCAGATTACACATGATTTGTTCATTTGAACTCTTTCTGCTTTGTCAAAGGCCACGGTGGATTAAAATAATATTATATTTTCAGCTTAATGTGTCTCAAGATATCAAAGGGTGGATCTTTCAAAAGGGACTTTATAACTCATCTACTTAAGTAGGTCTTTCATCGACAAAGCTGTGCAGCTTATTTTAATTTTCCTTTTAAGTGATATTTTAAATTGTCAATCGTCTTAACTTTGATTTCATGTTGTAAGCTGCTGAACAAACTTGCTAGTTGACAGCGTAAGGAGAGAGAGAGGAAGAGGGAGAAAGAGAGAGAGGGAGGGAGGGAGGGAGAGAGAGAGAGAGAGAAAGAAAGGAAGGAAGAAAGGAAGAAAGAAAGAAAGAAAGAAAGAAAGAAAGAAAGAAAGAAAGAAAGAAAGAAAGAAAGAAAGAAAGAAAGAAAGGGGGGAGAGAGACAGAAGGAAGGAAGGAAGGAAGGAAAGAGAGAGAGAGAGAGACTCTCTCTCTCTCTCTCTCTCTCTCTCTCTCTCTCTCTCTCTCTTTCTAAGAAAGAAAGAAAGAAAGAAAGAAAGAAAGAAAGGGGGAGAGACGGAAGGAAGGAAGGAAGGAAAGAAAGAAAGAAAGAAAGAAAGAAAGAAAGAAAGAAAGAAAGAAAGAAAGGAAAAAAGAAAGGAAGAAAGAAAGAGAGAGAGAAAAAGAAAGAGGGGAAAAGAGAGAGAAAGAAGGAAGATAGGAAGGAAAGAAAGAAAGAAAAAAGAAAGAAAAAGAGACAGAGAGAGAGAGAGAGAAAGAAAGAGAAAGAGAGAAAGATTAGTCAAAACCATTATGACTTGCAAAGAATCTATCAACCCAAAGGAAGGTATTTTTTAAAAATCACCAGATTTGTCTCTGCATTTTCAGAGATTTATATATCAGATATATATAAAGAATACAGGTGATAAAAATTGCCAATTCCTAGCGCTGTAGCACTGTTTGGAATTTACCAACAAATCAATCCTCATTCTGGGAAATTCAATTTTCCCAACAGAACATGCATTCAAAAGTGATGTAAATAGCTCGGCTGCCTAGGAAAGCATACGAAGGATAGGCTGCCAAACAGAAAATGTTTGTTTCCTTGAGATCTGCTCTTAAAGGCACCCAAAACCAAGACTTTGAGGGGGATCCTGTTTCTCCCTCCAGGTTTTATACCTCATTGAGGAGCGTGAAAATAATCCGAAGACAGATTTCCTTTCGTTTCCCCAGTGGTTTCCCCGTAATGAGGCTGCAGTCGTTCCCTTCGCCAAGTCAACTGGACGGATCCATTCTCAACCTTCAACGAGCATAACAAAAATGGCAGGTATGCCCAGATTTTGCTTTCCTTCTTTTTCTACAAGGAAGGGAGAAGAGGGGGGAAGTGGAAGGGGAAGAGAAGGGAAGAGGAAGGGAAGAGGGAAGGGAAGAAAAGGAAAGAGAAAGGGGAGGGAAGGGGAGGGGAGAGGAGAGGAGGGAAGGGAAGGGAAGGGAAGGGAAGGGAAGGGAAGAATGAGGGAAGGGAAGAGGGAAGAGAAGGGGAAGGAGAAGGGAAGGAAAAGGGAAGGGAAGGGAAAGGAAGGATAAGGGAAGGGAAGAGGGAAAGTTAAAGGAAGGGAAGAGAAGAAGGAAGGGAAGGGAAGGGAAGAGGGAAAGGAAGGGAAAGGGAAGGGAAGGATAAAGGAAGGGAAGAGAAGAAGGAAGGGAAGGGAAGGGAAGAGGGAAAGGAAGGGAAAGGGAAGGGAAGGATAAGGGAAGGGAAAGGAAGAGGAAAGGGAAAAATAAAGGAAGGGAAGAGAAGAAGGAAGGGAAGGGAAGAGGGAAAGGAAGGGAAAGGGAATGGAAGGATGAGGGAAGGGAAGAGGGAAGGGAAGGGAAAGGAAGGATAAGGGAAGGGAAGGGAAGAGGAAGGAAGGCTGGTTTTTAGTATCGCCTGTTCACCGCCCTGAGTCCCGCAAGGGAGATAGTGCGGTATATAAATTTAATAAATAAATAAAATAATAAAGGAAGGGAAGAGAAGAAGGAAGGGAAGGGAAGGGAAGGGAAGAGGGAAAGGAAGGGAAAGGGAATGGAAGGATAAGGGAAGGGAAGAGGGAAGGGAAGGATAAAGGAAGGGAAGAGAAGAAGGGAGGGGAGGGAAGGGAAGGGAAGAGGGAAAGGAAGGGAAAGGGAATGGAAGGATAAGGGAAGGGAAAGGAAGGATAAGGGAAGGGAAGAGGAAAGGGAAGAATAAAGGAAGGGAAGAGAAGAAGGAAGGGAAGAGAAGAAGGAAGGGAAGGGAAGAGGGAAAGGAAGGGAAAGGGAATGGAAGGATGAGGGAAGGGAAGAGGGAAGGGAAGAGGAAAGGGAAGGATAAAGGAAGGATAAGGGAAGGATAAGGGAAGGGAAAGGAAGGAAGAGGGAAGGGAAAAGGGAAGAGGGACTACTGCTTTTGCAAAATTCTGCTGCAAGCCCAGGAAGGCTCCGTGTCCGGGTGAAACAGGGACATAGTACATGCATCTCACTTAGATTTTCCTTCTCCCCTGAAGCCATTTTTTGAGAGATGTTTCGCATTCCTTTCTGAGTAGGAAACGGTTCTCCGTGGGGTCATTGCTGGAGAAAAGAAGAGGCATGTTCCAATTGCAGAAGAAAAGGGTCCCGGGATCTAAATCCCAGGCCGGTTGTACGTAGTTTAGGACTTGCAGTGCTCTGACTTGTATCTAGGCACGGAGGGGAGGCGGGGAGAGAACCAACCTCGAGAAGGTTAATTTAATTCCTTTCCAAAGTTCTGCATAATCACAGACCGAACGCTAAGCATATATATCTGCTAAATATTCTAAAATAGGAAAAGGGTTCCCCTCCCCTCCCCAACAAGGGAGCTTCTTCCCTTTTCGAAAGATGCATTTGCTCACGAAAGAGAAAGAAAAGATGGAAGACGTTCACAATAAATGCATAATTGTAAGGGAGACGGGGGATGGTACCTCGTGTTAAGAGCCCTGGTGGCACAGTGGCTGGAATGCGGTATTGCAGGCAAAACTCTGCCCACTGTCAGGAGTTCGATCCTGACCGGCTCAAAGTTGACTCAGCCTTCCGGCCTTCCAAGGTCGGTAAAATGAGGACCTAGATGGTGGGGGACAATAGGCTGACTCTGTAAACCGCTTAGAGAGGGCTGTAAAGCACTGGGAAGTGGTATATAACTCTATTACTATTGCCCCTCCCTCCATTCCTTCCTTCCGTCTGTCCGTCCATCCGTGGTGGGACTGTGGTTAGAATGCAGTATTGCCAGTAACTCTGCCCACAGCCAGCAGTTTGATCCTGACTGGCTCAAGGTTGACTCAGCCTTCCATCCTTCTGAGGTCGGTAAAATGAGGACCCAGATTGTTGGAGGCAAAAGGCTGACTTTGTAAACCGCTTAGGGCGGGCTGTAAAGCACTGGGAAGTGGTATATAAGTCTAAAAGCTATTGCTATTGCCCCTCCCTCCCTCCCTCCCTTCCTCCGTTCCTTCCTTCCTTCCTTCCTTCCTTCCTTCCTTCCTTCCTTCCTTCCTTCCATCCATCTGTCCATGGTGGGGCAGTGGTTATAATGCAGTATTGCTAGTTAACTCTGCCCACAGCTAGCAGTTCAATCCTGACCAACTGAAGGTTGACTCAGCCTTCCATCCTTCCAAGATCGGTAAAATGAGGACCCACATTGTTGGGGGCAAAAGGCTGACTCTGTAACCCACTTAGAGGGGGCTGTAAAGCACTGGGAAGCGGTATATAAGTCTAAGAACTGTTGCTTTCGCCTCTCCCTTCCTTCTCTCCCTCTCTTCCTCCGTTCCTTCCTTTCTTACTTCCATCCATCCATGGTGGTGCAGTGGTTTGAATGCCGTATTGCAGGCTGACTCTGCCCGCTGCCAGCAGTTCGATCCTGACCAGCTCAAGATTGACTCGGCCTTCCATCCTTCCGAGGTCGGTAAAATGAGGACCCAGATTGTTGGGGGCAAAAGGCTGACTCTGTAAACCGCTTAGAGAGGGCTGGGAAGCACTGTGAAGCGGGATATAAGTCTACATGTTATTGGTTGTGCTGTTAAACAGGGACAAATGGTCTGGCAGGAAATAAACCAAATCCTTAAATTTCAAATGAATCACAATGTTTGGCACTGTACAAGATACCAGATAAGAGCAACAAAGATGATGAAGGGACTGGAGGCTAAAACATATAAAGAACGGTTGCAGGAATTGGATAAGTCTAGTTTAATGAAAAGGAGGACCAGTGGGTGACATGATAACAGTCTTCCAATATTTGAGGGGCTGCCACAACCTATTCTCCAAAGCACCAGAAGGGCAGGAGAAGAAGCAACAGATGGAAACTAATCAAGGAGAGAAGCAACCTGGAACTAAAGAGGAATTTCCTGACAGTGAGAACATTTAATTAGTGGGACAGAAGTTGCCTCCAAAAGTTGTGGGTGATCTATCCGTGGAGGTTTTCAAGAAGAGACTGGGCCGCCATTTGCCTGGCATAATATTGTGTCTCCTGCTTGAGCAGGGAGATGGACTAGAAGATCTTGAAGGTCCCTTCCAATTCTGTTATTCTGCTATTCTTTATTTTTATTTTGTTAAATGACAACACAAATGTTTTTCCCACCCCACTTTAAAGGATATGATCCAGCGTGATTCGCCTTAATTAGTTTGACTATGAGTGAGCAGCAGTCATGGGGGTACCACAGAGGTTTAACACAGATACATTTTGTTAGCATTTAATAGGGGATGGGCATGGAAGCACTAGAGTCTCTTGCGCTTACAAGTAAGCAGAGAAGAGGAAGAGCTGTGTTCCAATATCTCAGGGGTTGCACAAAGAGGAGATGGGGAGTGGGAGGGAAAGGGGGAGGGAGAGAGAAAGGGGGTGGGGGAGGAGGAGGAGGGAAAGGGAGAGGGGGAGGGAGGGGAGAGGCAGGGAAAGGAGGAAGAGGGAGAGGAGGAGGAGAGACAGGGCGAGGGAGAGAGAGAGGGAGGGACAGGGGAGGAGGAGGGAGAGGGAGAGGGAGAGGAGGAGGGATAGGCGAGGGAGAGAGACGGAGGGGTAACGAGGAGGGGGAGGGGGAAGAGGAGGAGGGAAAGGGAGAGAGAGGGAGGAGCAGGGGCACAGGAGAGGAGGAGGAGGGGAGGGAGAGTGG
>NW_015386413.1:2587596-2608347 GCF_001527695.2 Protobothrops mucrosquamatus
ATAAGAAGAGTCATCGCTCACTATTTTTTTTCAAAAGATGATGGGAAAAAAAATAAATAAAAATAATATAATTCTCAATTGTCCATGTATGCTTTTTTTTTTTTTTTTTACGGTTTTCCTTGTTGTGATATTGTCTGCCACCCAGAGTGAACCAGACTGTGATGGGTAGAGGCAGAAATTGAATGAATGAGTGAAGAAGGAAGGAAGGAAGGAAGGAAGGAAGGAAGGAAGGAAGGAAGGAAGGAAGGAAAGAAAGAAAGACAAAGAAAGAAGGAAGGAAGGAAGGAAGGAAGGAAAGAAAGAAAGAAAGAAAGAAAGAAAGAAAGAAAGAAAGAAAGAAAGAAAGAAAGAAAGAAAGAAAGAAAGAAAGAAAGAAAGAAAGAAAGAAAGAAAGAAAGCCCCACTAGGCTAAATAATCATGACTGTAGCATCCATTAAGCTGCTCAAATTTTTTGCATGTTGGCCTGCATGCGTATGTACGCATGTATGCATCTATATCTATATAAATAAAAATGTAAATGTTCCTTTGTTCAAAATCTTAAAATTCCGAAAGTTCTTCACCAATTGCTTTGAAATTTTGACACAACGTTGCATTTGAATACGCGCGTGTTCTTATGTACCTACTATTATATAGATGTCACACCTGTGACAGGTAAAAACATGCTTTTTTTGAAAAAAAAATATCTCTATATCTGCACAGACAATGGAACAACAAAAAATATTGTATACCCACAAGCATTGTGAAATTAAACATATTACAAACGTGCGCTTTCTCTTTTCTTTCTTTTCCATTTAACCAGACTGAGCCACAGCAACGCGTGGCCGGGTACAGCTAGTATAAATATAAATATCGACACAAAAGCTACGAGTGGTGCAAGGAGCCACCTATAATACACATGTAATATACATGTAATATACACATACATTCTGCAACCCTGAATCTGATTGGACCCATTAAGACTTCTTGGGCTGGTTTCCACCGGCTTAGAGCAGCCTAAAGGCCTCTGAAGGCCGCGGAAGACTAAAAATATCCGTGCCTTTTCCAAGCAGATCATTAATTTCGACCTTTCCCTTCTCTCTCTCTCTCTCTGCCCTCCCCTGAACGCACTTTGGCTGCCTTGCAAGAACTGCCAAAGTGTGTGGGGAGGGGGGGGACACACACACACAACCACACGCAGCCGATCAAAGTCAAGGAGCTCCAGTTAAGAGCTAGCTGCGGAAGACACATCCATCAACACAACTCTCTTCTTTTTCTAGTGAAAGTGAAGCTCAGTGGAAGACAAATAGGCCGGGCCAGCTCAGAAGCACACAGCTAATACAAAACAACAATAACAACAACAAAACCCCACAGTACATTCACTTGATTGGAATAAATGATTGTGGCCACTGGGCTCCCTTCCCATTCTGTGATTCCACATGCAGACTTGCTAAAAAAAAAAACGACAACACTATCTTGTTAGAACAAGAACGACAGAGGTGAAGAACACACCTGAATGTCGCAATCGCCTTAAAAACGCAGCTCGGCTGCAAATCCTGGACGGCAGAGATTAGTCCGTACTACGGGGAGGTGTAATAAATGCACAAATGTTGCTGCAGGGCTTTTGAAAGACCCGTATTATTATTAATTCAGAAGATTTTAAAGATTAAAATGGAACTGAAACCAGATAGATTTGGGGGAAGGGACCTAGAATGTAGAGGTGACTAGAAAAAGGTTGCGGAAATTTGTTTTCATGCGTGACGGTTGCAGTAACGTTGCGGACAATTTGATCCATACCGGTATTACTCGCTGAAAAGTGAAAAGATTTTAATTTATAATAATAATAATAAAATTGGAAGGGACCTTGGAGATCATCGAGTCCAACCCCTGCTCAGGCAGGAAACCCCATACCATTTCGGACAAATGGCTGTCCAGTCTCTTCTTAAAAACTTCCAGTGTTGGAGCATTCACCGCTTCTGGAGGCAGGGTGTTCCACAGGTTAATTGTTCTAACTGTCAGGAAGTTTCTCCTTAGTTCTAGGTTGCTTCTCTCCTTGATCAGTTTCCACCCGTTGCTTCTTGTCCTGCCTTCAGGCGCCTTGGAGAATAGCTTGACTCCCTCTTCTTTGGGGCAGCCCCTGAGATACTGGAACATTGGCTATCCTGTCCCCCCTCGTCCTTCTCTTCGTTAAACTAGACATCCCCAATTCCAGCAGCCGTTCCTTATATGCTTTAGCCTCCAGTCCCCTAATCATCTTTGTTGCTCTTCTCTGCCCTCTTTCTAGAGTCTCAGCATCTTTTTTACATCGTGGTGACCAAAACTGGATGCAGGATTCCAAGTGTGGCCTTTCCAAGGCATTGTAAAGTGGTATTAATACTTCACCTGATCTTGATTCTATCCCTCTGTTGATGCAGCCTAGCACTGTGTTGGCTTTTTTGGCAGCTGCAGCACACTGCTGGCTCATATCTAAGTGATTGTCCACTAGGACTCCGAGATCCCTCTCACAGTTACTACTATTGAGCAAGGTACCCCCTATACTATACCTGTACATTTGGTTTTTCTTGCCTAAATGTAGAACCCTACTTTTTTCACCATTGAATTTCATTTTGTTAGATAGCGCCCAGTGTTCAAGTCTGTCTAGGTCCTCCTGTATCCTAAGCCTGTCTTCTGGAGTGTGACACTAGTGAGTGACACTACCCAGACGGGGAAAGGTTGATGAAGAAGACGGGGCTTGCAAAAAGGACTAAATTGACTTCCTCAAGTCGAGAAAAGGCAACGCAACCGTCAACTGTCCTGTTGGCATTTCCAGAAAAAAGAACCTCCTGGGACATGATTTTACCAAGCGTATAATACTTTACTGAAAATTTACATTGGCGCAGAAGAAAGCAAAACCGGCTCTGATTTTCCCGCTTGAAAGCTTGCTTAATTAAACAATAGATTCCCTCGCTCCCACCCACCAGGTGTTCACATTGTCCAATAGGAATACTTCTTCTTGTGACAAGAAAAGTCACACCTGAGTTAATGACCTTGTCATTATCTGCACCAAGCTCTCACCGGTTGCCTAGATACCACCCCTCCCATCTTTGCATACCGAAATCGGGTCCAGCTGTGAGTAAGGGAGAAGATGTCACAGAAAGGGCAAATCAGTCTTGACAGGTAGTCTTCAACGTACGACCACAACTGAGCCCAAAATTTCTCTCGCTAAGCGAGACAGTTCTTTTGTGTTCCACCTTACGACCGTCCTTGCCACGGTTGATAAGTGGATCACTGCAGTTGTTCAATTAGTAACACAGTTGTTAAGCGAATCTGGCTTCCCCATCGACTTTGCTTGTCACGTGATGCCAGGACACCGCAACCGTCATAAGTACATGCCAGTTGCCAAGCCTCCGAATTTTGATCACGTGACCACGGGGATGCCGCAAAGGACGTAAGTGTGAAAAATGGTTATTAAAAGTCACTTTTTTTAACTTAAATGGACTCCAGAAGATGGTAGAGGACAGGAAGACCTGGAGGAACGTTGTCCATGGGGTCGCGATGGGTCGGACACGACTTCGCAATTAACAACAACAACAATAAAGCGGAGGACTATCTGTGTGTGCAAAACTTAAAAGCCAGGATAACTTCTTAGAATCTCCCAACTACTTATTTTTTACAAATCCCCCGTAGTACTACGCGTTTCCAGATGCCATCTGCTGAGCCATAAAAATGAAGAAGTAAATACACACAAACACACACACACACACACACCGCACTCCAAAGTCAGACGACTGCGCTTCAAAACGTCTGTTCATTTATTTCTAGCAACCGTTGTTTTGATCCCCGTAAATTATTCCTTTAAACATGATTATTACAATTCTATACATTTTTTCCCAGAGAAAGAGAGAGAGAAGAAGAAGAAAAAAACACAATCCAGGGCTGTCTTACTTTTCAATGCTGTTCCTCGGGTGATTATTTTTTTTCAGCGAGTTTTTCAGCCGATCAAGTTCCGGCGTGCAACCAAAGCAGCCATCCAAGATTTCTGAAAATAAAAATAATAGAATTTTTGTTTTTCAAAGAAAAGCCAAAGATAGATGCCACATCCTACATTTATACCAGAATCTTGGGCATGAGTTTCTCCTTAAAAAGCCCAATGCATTTAAAGGAATGAAGGGGGGGGGGGAACCAAAACATTTCTTTGGGATAAGTTATAAAAGATAAGTACCGGGAAGTGGTGTTATACCAAAGCTAACCAATATGGTCATAAGGCCATATTAAAAAAAAAGAATAATAAAAAAAAAACCTAGCTTATTTCCTGGGATTTTTATAAAGTAGGTCTCAGGGATGGGTTTTTTTTTTTTGGTTATTTTCTATAATAGGAATAAGTGCTCTTTTGCTCAATTTAAATGCAATGGTTTTATGGGAAATGCCTTCGCAAAGGTGTCTCCCATCCATTTTCAGCAGAAAGAGGAACAATAATAGAAAGTGACCAGGCATAAAGGAGACGTGGATTAATTTCAAACTCATCACGTAATTGTGTGCTATTTCCCACGAGGTCCACAAAACAGGTTGCAGCATATGAGACATGAATTCCATATTTATTGGGGGGGGGGGAAAACCCACCAAAGTCAAGACAAACACACAACTCCCTTTGAGCATTCTCATGATGGGAATAAAATTAACTTCCCAGTTCTCTAGTTTTATTTTTTATTTTATTTCCCCCCCCCCATCTCTTCGGTCCCCAAGCTGAGTAATTGCATTTCCTGCATTTTTATACAATACCACAAAAGCCCTGCAGCTATAAATAATTTTTATTTTATTTTTTGGGAAATCATCTCTGATCTACCATGATCCAAAGTCAGGCAAATTGAGATGCAAATTGCATAGGGACTATTTATTATTATTATTATTATTAATAACAACAACAACAACAATAATAATAACAATAACAACAACAACAACAACAACAACAACAACAATAATAATAATAATAATAATAATAATAATAATAATAATAATAATAATAATAATAATCGTACAGTCAGCCAGATGTTCAGACTGGATTTGGCATTTTTGTCTACCTATCGAGTCCTTACCAAGGACCTGGATAGGCAGATGTGGATGTTTGATGGTATTACAGATCTCGTCGCAGGATGGAAGCAGTTCCTAGTAAGGCCGCCTTTTGCAATTGACTAATGGCGAATCTGTCAATGCCGATGATGGTGTCCAAGTGGTGCTCCAGTTGTTTTGGGATTGCACCCAAGGCACCTATGACTATTGGTACTACCCTTGCTTGCCTTTGCCACGGTCTTTCTATTTCTATTTGTAGGTATTTGTATTTTGTGATCTTCTCCAGTTCTTTCTCATCTATTCTGCTGTCTCCAGGCACTGCCACGTCCACTATCCAGACTTTTTTGTCTTTCTTATCGACAATTGTTAAGTCCGGGGTGTTATGTTGCAGGTGCTTGTCTGTTTGAATTCTGAAGTCCCAGAGCAGTTTAACTTTATCATTTTCTATGACTTTCTCTATTTTATGATCACACCAGTTCTTGCTTCCAGGCAAATGATATTTCTTGCAGATCTTCCAATGCACCATTGTTGCTACTTTGTCATGCCGCTGCTTGTAGTCAGTCTGTGCGATCTTCTTGCAGCAGCTTACCAGATGGTCCACTGTTTCTTCAGCTTCTTTGCATAGGCAGCACTTACTGTCTGTTGCTGTCTTCTCAATTTTGACTTTATATGCATTTGTGCTTAAGGCTTGGTCTTGTGCAGCCAGAATTAGTCCCTCGGTCTCTTTCTTCAACTTTCCTGCTCTTAGCCATTGCCAGGTCTTGTTGTTGTTGTTGTTGTTATTACTGTTATTATTTTGGATAAACAAATTAGGCTGACTGAACGGCATTACTGGATCACCTTTAAGATATCCTGACAATATTTGCCAGCAGAGAAGAAAATGTAATTAAACTTTAGGGCGGGATGGCAGAATGCAATAATGTGCAAATGCCCTGGGCTTTTGCTCACTGTTCTTACACTAATCTTGGCAATTATTCATTTAGGATAAATTCCTTAAACCCCACGAGTTTCATGTACCAAAGCAGACCTTTCCGTTGACAAAAAAAAAAAAATCAGCTTAAATGCCTTTATAGATGACCAAGGCTCATTCACTCGGGGAAACAGAGATGACAGATTTTATTGATTAAATTCTAATATGGTGCCCTTCCAAGGGATGGAAAAAATCATTTCGACGCTGTCCCTCCCTACGGAATGAGCATACGTGAACCAAGCTGCTTGCTCAAAATAAGCAAGGGCGTTTCCAATTATACAGCACCACTCATCATGCCTTCCCCCAATTAAAATTACTCCATTAATATTTCATAAATAAATTGACAATTACACCGATCCAAGAGGCCCAGCTATTGGCCTCGCCGGAAAAGGGTGGCGTTTGCAGCCAAGTAGAACGGTGACTACGTGAGGATTATAGAGACAGGCTATACTAATGTTAGTAACAATCCTATTTTAATAAGAGGAGTCTTGGGCTTTTAACACACAACTGGGACCAGAATTTTCTTGAAGGCAAATTATGTCCATTTTTAATTTTTGTAATCGTGTGAAGGTTTTTCTCCTTTTTGAAGGAGAACTTAGTCCGTTACAAAAATTAAACGTGGATATAATTTGTCTTCAAGAAACACATGTGAAGAGGCAACATGATAAGCGGTTAGAACAACCAAAAATTGGTAAACTTTACTTTGCATTAGCCCAGTGGTTCTCAACCTTTTTAATGTCGCGACCCCCAACCGGTCGTAAGTTGAGGACTAAACCGGTCGTAAGTTGAGGACTACCCAACCGGTCGTAAGTCGAGGACTTTCCCTGCCTGGGAGCGCCGCACATGCGTGGTTCTGCCCCCTGCGCTGGCCGAGGCGTAGCTGGCAAGCGGCAGAGACGGAGCAGGCCGACCACCAGCTGGCCCAGCTCAAGGGAGGTAAGGCACCCGCCGGAAAAGGGGGAAAAAAATGGCGGACAGACTTGCTTGGCGACCCCCGTGAAATGGTCGATCGACCCCAAATGGGGTCCCGACCCACAGGTTGAGAACCGCTGCATTAGCCCTTCCAAAGAAAAGAGGAATAGCTCTATACGTTAAAGAAACAGTGAATCCCAAACAAATTTACACGGATGGAAGAGGGACCGGGATTTTCGTGGCTAACCGAGGCTGTGGCTCGCGGAGTTATCCCTCGCTTTATGACAGTTTCCGCTACAATTTCTTCAGCGAATCGCTGCAGTTGCTAAGTAAATAAAATGGTTGTTAAGTGGATCGGCTTCCCCCCCTTGATTTTGCTGCTTGCAAGCCAGCCGGGAAGGCTGCAGACGAAGATCACGTGACCCCGGGACATTGCAATGGCGTCATGAATACATGCCAGTTGCCAGGCGCCCGAATTTTGATCATGGGACCAATGGCCCTCTGCAATGGTCAACAGTTGTTTGATATCCCTTTATTGTTTTTACAAATAACTCACAGCAGTGAACCTATCTAATCCTCCTCCGATTTTCCCTATTTTCCCCCACAACTATGAGGTCAGTTGGGCTGAGAGAGAGGGACTAGCCCAAAGTCACCCAACTGGCTTTCGTGCCTAAGGCGGGACTAGAACTCACCGTCTCCTGGTGATTCACCCAAAGTCACCCAGCTGACTTTCACACCTAAAGCGGGACTAGAACTCACAGTCTCCTGCTAATTGGCCCAAAGTCACCCAGCTGGCTTTCATGCCTAAGGTGGGACTAGAACTCACAGTCTCCTGGTGATTGGCCCAAAGTCACCCAGCTGGCTTTCACAGCTCAGGCGGGACTAGAACTCACAGTCTCCTGGTGATTGGCCCAAAGTCACCCAGCTGGCTTTCATGCCTAAGGTGGGACTAGAACTCACAGTCTCCTGGTGATTGGCCCAAAGTCACCCAGCTGGCTTTCACAGCTAAGGCGGGACTAGAACTCACAGTCTCCTGGTGATTGATCCAAAGTCACCCAGCTGGCTTTCACGCCTAAGGCGGGACTAGAACTCAACGTCTCCTGGTGATTTGCTCAAAATCACCCAACCGGCTTTCATACTAGGGCGGGACTAGAATTCACAGTCTCCTGGTTCTAACCCGGTGCCTTAGGACTCTACAACCATCCTAAATACAGGCCCGGGGCCAAGTTCCTGAATCCTGACCCTACGACGGTGGGGAGGCTGCAACCGTCGTAAGCGCGAGGATCAGCTGTCAGTCACTGTTTTTCAATATCCGCTGTAATTTCGAACAGTCACTAAATGAGTGGGTGTAACTCAAGGACTACTTTTAAACAGTGTTCGCTGCCTGAAAGAACAAGAATGTAAAAGCGTTTGTGTAAGTCACAGGAGAAAGAGGGGCGGTAATTAATAGCGGCGCTAATTTTACGATCTACACACGGCTTGTGTATGACATATCATCCATTACGACGGGCTTTCGTGTCCCCCAGACCTATCCAGCTGTTCATCGGTAACTTGTCCTATTTCTCCGAGGAATTAAAATTCCAGGAAACAGGCTAGGGAATTAAGACAGTGGCTCTTTTATTGCCATACTAATTAAATGTAATTAAATTAATGGCAGGCTGGAATGGAAAGTATTTTAAGGAAATCGGAACGTATTTGCGTTGCGTTCATCCAAAGCACAGCAACCCCGATCCTTACAACATTAGTATAAATATCTAGTTGGTCGGCTGAATTTGTGACGGACGCTCAATTCATTTTGTCAGGTTTTATGAGCAGGTTTTATACGACCAGTGAACAATTGGGTTCGTTTCAACTGTCAATATTCGGAAAAGAAAAGGGAACTTTCAAAAAAAAATAACCTTCCTTTTGCTAACCTGTATAAACTTTACTTAAAAACAGCACTGTTACTTGCAAGACTCAGTGGTTTTAAAATGTTTAGAAATCTGGTAGGGGTATACTGTTGAACACTGGGGGGGGGAGATTGCTTTCCTGATCACTGAATCTTTATTGATCCCTTTTTCCAATGCTCTAAAAGGATTTGCGGTGTTGTGAGCTTACGGATATCGCTTTAACAAAGGTCTTGCAAGCTACTTCCAAAATCTCGCCAAGGAAACTAGAGGGATTACTGCTGGCAATTACCAGGAGTTAACATTAATTGAGAATGCAGAATAAAAGAGATGGAAGGGACCTTGGAGGTCTTCTAGTCCAACCCCCTACTCAATCAGGAGACTTTATCTATACCCTCCTGGTCAAATGGCTGCTAAGCTCTTCTTGAAAAACTCAAAACCTCAACCCACAACTTCTGGAGGCAAGTCCTTCCACGGATTAATAGTCGTCACTGTCAGGAAATCTCTCCTTAGTTCTAGGCTGCTTCTCCCTTCAATGATCTAAAGCAGCATGGGGGGGAAAAAGGCCCTAGGGAATAATGTTCTCAGAATAAACAGGAAATTTTCCAAAGTATGACTCAAAAGGTGTTTGTTTGTTTTTTCCAAAAGGCAACTGGACTTGGTTTCTTCCCTTGAAGATGTTTGGCTTCTCATCCAAGAAGCTTCTTCAGTTCTGACTCAATAGCACATAGACTTATATAGCGCTTCCCAGTGCTTTACAGCCCTCTCTAAGCGGTTTACAGAGTCAGCCTGTTGCCCCCAACAATCTGGGTCATTTTATCGACCTCAAAAGGATGGAAGGCAACCTTGAGCCAGTCAGGATCGAACTCCTGACAGTGGGCAGAGTCAGCCTGCAATGCTGCATTCTAACCACTGTGCCACCAAGGAAGGAAGGAAGGAAGGAAGGAAGGAAGGAAGGAAGGAAGGAAGGAAGGAAGGAAGGAAGGAAGGAAGGAAGGAAGGAAGGAAGGAAGGAAAGCAATAGACTTATATACCGCTTCATAGTGCTTTTGCAGCCCTCTCTAAGCAGTTTACACAATCAGCCTTTTGCCCCCAACAAACTGGGTCCTCATTTTACCACCTTGGAAGGATGGAAGGCTGAGTCAACCTTTAGCCAGTCAGGATCAAACTCCTGGCAGTGGGCAGAGTCAGCCTGCAATACTGCATTCTAACAGGAAGGAAGGAAGGAAGGAAGGAAGGAAGGAAGGAAGGAAGGGACAGAAAGAGGGAGGGAGGGAGGGAAGGAAGGAAGGAAGGGACAGAAAGAGGGAGGGAGGGAAGGAAGGATGGAAGGAAGGAAGGATAGCAATAGCACTTAGACTTATATACCGCTTCAGAGTGCTTTACAGCCCTCTCCAAGCAGTTTACAAAGTCAGCCTTTTGCCCCCAACAAACTGGATCCTCATTTTACTACCACAGAAGGATGGAAGGTTGAGTCAACCTTGAGCTGGTCAGGATCGAACTGCTGGCAGTGAGCAGAGTCAGCCTGCAATATTGCATTCCATCCACTGTGCCACCAAGGAAAGGAAAGGAAAGGAAAGGAAAGGAAAAGGAAGGAGGAAGGAAGGAAGGAAGGAAGGAAGGAGGAAAGAAGGAAAGAAGGATAGCAATAGCACTTAGACTTATATACCGCTTCCCCGTGCTTTACAGCCCTCTCTAAGCGGTTTACAGAGTCAGCCTGTTGCCCCCAACAATCTGGGTCCTCATTTTACCGACCTCGGAAGGACGGAAGGCTGAGTCAACCTTAGCCCTGGCTGTGAGCAGACTTAGCCTGCAATACTGATTCTAACCACGGCGGCACCACCCCGAATCCTTCCATTTTCCACCCTCCAAGTCAGAACCGAAGAAGCTTCTTGGTTGAAGAAGCGAAACGTCTTCAAGGCAAAACCAAGAAAGTCCAGTGGCCTTTTGGAAGGAAAAAAAAAAAAAGCACCTTTGGGGCAAGCGTGACCTGGAGGACGGAGAACCTCCGTAGATATTTTCCAAAGGAAGTGAAAGTGATCTCCACCCGCTTCGTGCGACACGATATCCCAGTCCTCGGGAAAGAATTAGCTTCCTGTTAAAACAAGGTTAAAGGGAATTGAACCATGTTTGGGGACCAGGGAGAGCATGGAGTCAAGAGCTGCAAACAAATCCTATATATATATATATGAGGTAGCCTCTCTGCTTCTAGCCCAGAGCTAAAATCCCTGCACCACACTGCTTAAGTCTTCATTTATTTATTTTTAGAAAAGCCAGATAACATGTGTAGAGGAACAGATTAAGGCAGGTAATAGCAATTCTAATCCACCCTATTTACGCCTTCTCAAAGAACACCAGTGGTATCAAGGGATTCCCCAACCTCCTGAAAGAGGGACTATAATTAGTCCGGGATTAGAACCAGCCAGAAAAAAACTCAAGAACTGCTCGCAATAAATAGAATCAGATGGAAGATGGGCCAGAGCAGAGCTGCGTAATCAGACCTAACCAGCAACCTGGAAAAAAAAGAAGAAGAAATGTGGAATTTATTATCTGAAGCAATAATTCACACGCCTCAAGTAGAGAAGAACAGATACCGCAGGCACAAATCGCCGGATGACATTTAATGCAAGTATAACATGGAGATACTCCGTCTCTCTGCTGTAAGTCTTCTAGAATCGCTTGCCTGTGAGCAATTTATGTCACTCTCTGCTCCGTCTTCCCATCTTCCCATGAAATAATACGGTATTTGGCTCCCGTATTATGAAGAAGCGGGAGATTAATAATAGCGCAATTAAATGCTACCGCGTGTTTTAACGCAACACACCGGCGAGGGATTACAGAAAAGGGCAGAGACGCCGACGAGGAATGTAAAATAAGGAAACGGTTTAAGGTAAACGCACGCCATGATACTCTTGTCTTGAAACTGCCTTTCAGAGAGAAGCTTCTCCCAGGAAAACTGTATTGTTGAGGGCAGAAATTATATGAATTTCTGCCCCCAGTCAAGCATGCGGAGATGGTGTGGCTTAGGGAACCATGTTCACACTTTCATCCCGGCCTCCTCTGTTTATCTCAGTTAGCGTCATCGGCCCACTGTCTCCGTTACAATATACGGTTCCTAATTATTTTCCTACCTACTTTTGAATATTTGATAAGCCTTTTTCCCCCCCAAGGACAGAACATTTACATTCTGTTAATTTTTAAAAACTTGCTTCAGAAATCTCTTTCCTACAATCATACAGATGGTAGAACGTGGCTATCTCGTGAGGCTAACCGACGCTGGAGGCCAAACTTAAAACGATTCCGCCTACGAACAGAATATCCAACATCGTCTTTATGGGATTTATTGAAGAGATATTTGAGTTATTCAAGGCCTGGTCCAGTTTGAACCGTTGGGTCAAGCTCACGTTGACTGAAAAATGGACAGTTACTGGCAAAGGAGATGGAGAAGATGGCAGGGTCATAGCTGTGTTGGGGAATGGAGGCAAAAATACATGGAGAACGGTTGCAGGAATTGGGTAGGTCTAGTTTAATGAAAAGAAGGACTAGGAATGGCATGATAGCAGCCTTCCAATATCTCAGGGGCTGCCCCAAAGAAGAGGGAGTCAAGCTATTCTCCAAAATACCTCAAGGCAGGACAAGAAGCAAACTAATCAAGGAGAGAAGCAACCTGGAACTAAGGAGAAACTTCCTGACAGTGAGAACAATTAACCAGTGGAACAACCTGCCTCCAGAAGCGGTGAATGCTCCAACACTGGAGGTTTTTAAGAAGAGACTGGACAGCCATTTGTCTGAAATGGTGTAGGGTCTCCTGTTTCAGCAGGGGGTTGGTCTAGAAGACCTCCAAGGTTCCTTCCAACTCTGTTATTCTGTTCTTCTCTGATGGGTAGGGATCATCTGAATCTCTTTGAATAGATTTTTGATCTGGATAGGTGACTGAAAAAGTACAGTACAACAATCTTGTTGAATGGCTTGATCAGGGCCAGCTACACTAGGGTAAGGTCATAAGTGGTTGGTATCTATAAAGCAATCAACTCAGGTAGCAACTGTGAGAGGGATCTCAGAGTCCCAGTGGACAGTCCCTTAAATAGGAGCCAGCCGGGTGCTGCAGCTGCCAAAAAAGCCGACACAGTGCTGGGCTGCATTAACAGAGGGAGAGAATCAAGATCACGTGAAGGGTTAATACCACTTTACAAGGCCTTGGTAAGGCCACACTTGGAGTACGGCATCCAGTTTTGGTCACCACGATGTAAAAAAGATGTTAAGACTCTAGAAAGAGTGCAGAGAAGAGCAACAAAGATGATCAGGGGACTGGAGGATAAAACATACAAAGAAGGGCTGCTGGAATTGGGTATGTCTAGTCTAATGAAGAGAAGGACGAGGGGGGACATGATAGCAGTCTTCCAATATTTCGGGGGTTGCCCCAAAGAAGAGGGAGTCAAGCTCTTCTCCAAAGCAACCAAAGGCAGGACAAGAAGCAACGGATGGAAACTCATCAAGGAGAGAAGCAACCTAGAACTAAGGAGAAACTTCCTGACAGTGAGAACAATTAACCAGTGGAATAACCTGCTGCCAGAAGCTGTGAATGCTCCAACACTGGAAGTTTTTAAGAAGAGACTGGACAGCCACCTATCTGAAATGGACTAGGACAGGGCTAGGCAACCTTGGCTCTTTTATGACTTGTGGACTTCAACTCCCAGAATTCCTGAGCCAGCCATGCTGAGGGGAAAGGGAGAGGTTTCCAAGCTGAGCCAGGCTGGCTCAGGAATTCTGGGAGTTGAAGTCCACGAGTCATGAGGGGGGCCATAGTTCTCCCATGTTGGCTCAGGAATTCTGGGAGTTGAAGTCCACGAGTCATGAGGGGGCCATAGTTCCCCCATGCTGGCTGAGGAATTCTGGGAGTTGAAGTCCACGAGTCATGAAGGGGCCAAAGTTTCCCCCATGCTGGCTCAGGAATTCTGGGAGTTGAAGTCCACGAGTCATAAAAGAGCCAAAGTTGCCTACCCCTGGTATAGGGTTTCCTGCCTCAGCAGGGGGTTGGACTAGAAGACCTCCCAGGTCCCTTCCAACTCTGCTATTCTATTCAGGTTGTCTTTACATTCTTTTTCTGCCTAGCGTCTTTGCTGGGCCTGCCAGAATCTGGCTGGGGAATCTATTTATAGTTGCATGGAACCTGATCGGAATTGATGAATTCAAGGTAAATCTGACCCCATTCCTTCAACCTTCAAGTCTTCTTCTCACTGGCAAGGCCAGGACGCAGTTCTGGAGAGAATTACGCAGTCTGAACTAACCAAAATAACACTTGTGAATGTCTCTTGAAGCTGCTTCTGAATGACAACAGGCTGCAACAATAGCCAGGAGCAGATTTGCACAACTACACCGGAGGTCCTCGATAAGCAGTCCTTGGTTTACAACCACATTTCAGCCCCAAAATCAGGGCTGCTGTAAATGGAGGACCACTTGTATAAATACTTGAGGTTAACATGCTGCAAAGAAGCAGCATTCACTACAAGGGCACGTAGCCCTTGACACGTTCATTTAGTGACCGTTCCAAGTTACAACAAGGTACTTAGGTACTTAGGACCATTTACGTACTTAGGTACTTAGGACCATTTTTCACAATTAACGACCGTTGCAGCATCCCCAGGGTCACGTGATCAAAACTGAGATGCTTGGCAACTGGCATGTACTTATGACTGTTGCAGCGTCTTTGGGTCACGTGATCCCCTTTTGCCACTTTCTGGGGAAGCCAGATTCGCTTGACGACCGGGTTACCGACTTAACCACTGCAGTGATTCACTTAACAGCCGGGGCAAGAAAAGTCGTAAAACGGGGCAAAAGTCACTTAACAATTGTCTTATTTAGCAACAGAACATTTGGGCTCGGTGGCGGTCGTAAGTAGAGGACGACCTGCTCACCTGCCTCATCATGCATTGCCATTCGTGCAGTGAAGAAATCCCTTGCTGAAGGAAGCTAGTTGGCCTCCTATAGATTAAAAATAGTGTGATGGAATAAATTTGGGGAAAGCCTCTTAAAATAAAGATTAATCTTGGGAGCTAGGCGGACCTTAATCACATTTTTTCCTTAATCCAAATGCTCCAAAAGGTCCCTCTGAACAGCTGTCTACATTTTCTTAGGGGTTCAGCTTGTGCAGATGAAAAGGTTTCTTTGATCCACAGGAATAAAAGAGACACAGAGAGAGACACAGAGAGAGAGAGAGAGACACAGACACACACACACACACACACACACACACACACACACACACAGAGAGAGAGAGAGAGAGAGAGAGAGAGAGAGAGAGAGAGGGAGGGAGGGAGGGAGGGAGGGAGAGAGAGAATGAGAAAATAACAGAACAACAGAGTTGGAAGGGACCTTCGAGGTCTTCTAGTCCAACCCCCTGAGAGAGGGGGGGAGGGAGAGAGAGAGAGGGAAAGAAATCAGAATACAAACTCCCAGTTTTTATATTTTTCTGCATTGCTAGTTGATTCCAGCAGAATGGACTCTGTTTTATTCCATTTTCAAAAGAAAATCTGATGAAGCCCCGTACTTATGTTTTAATAGAGTAGAGTAGAGTAGAGTAGAGTAGAGTAGAATAGAATAAGAGTAGAGTAGAGTAGAGTAGAGTAGAGTAGAGTAGAGTAGAGTAGAGTAGAATAGAATAGAACAAGAGAGTACAGTAGAATAGAGTAGAATAGAATAAGAGAGTACAGTAGAGTAGAATAGAATAAGAGTAGAGTAGAGTAGAGTATAGAGTAGAGTAGAATAAGAGTAGAGTAGAGTAGAATAGAATAGAATAGAGTATAGAATAGAGTATAGAATAAGTAGAATTAGAGTAGAGTAGAGTAGAGTAGAGTAGAGTAGAGTAGAATAGAATAGAATAGAATAGAATAGAATAGAACTGGAAGGGACCTTGGAGGTCTTCTAGTCCAACCCCCTGCTCAAGCAGGAGAACCTATACCATCTCAGACAGGTGACTGTCTAGTCTCTTCTTAAAAACCTCCAGTGGTGGAGCGCCCACGATTTCTTAAATTAGGAACTTTTTATGCAAGGCGGTGGGGGGGGGGGGTAAGGCAAGACAATCATTGTTCGGTGCTAAAAAAAAAAAAAAAAGAGAATTATTTCCCAAGTCAGCATCTAAGATTAGAGTTGAAAGCGCTCACGGCCTATTTATAAAGTGGCACTCAATCAGTACAACGGTAAGGCTAATGCACATTAATTTACGTAGTCATAGTTTCGTGGTTTACCTAAACATCAGCTTGCGTGGTTTTTTTCCCCGTGTAATGCGATACGCTTTCTCTTTTTCCTCGCTTTTTGCATGAATATATAAATATAAATATATGCACGGGTTTGCACAAAATAAATATAGGCACGGTTATATAAAAAAAAAATACCTTGGGAAAAAAATAAAGCGAGCTAACGGTCCGACATGAGGTTACTATGATTTGCAAAAATGATTATGATGAAGCTCCTAGTCCTCAACTTAAAAACAGTTCATTTAGTGACCGTTCCAAGTGACGACGGCACTGAAAAAAAGGGACTTATGACCGTTTTTCACCCTTAATGACCCTTTGCAGCATCCCTGTGGTCACGTGATCAGACAGCTCGGCAACCGACTCACATTTATGACGGTCGCAGTGTCCCGGGGTTCTGACAAGCAAAGCCAATGGGGGAAAACCAGGTTCACTTAACCATGTTATTAATTTAACAAAGGCAATGATTCGCTTAACAAGGGTGGCAAGCAAAGTCGTAAGGCGGGGGCAAAACTCACTTAACAAATGTTTCACTTAGCAACCTAAATGTTGGGCTCCACTGTCGTCGTAAGTGGAGGACTTACTTGTATTTGGCCCAGGTGCTGCTGCTGCTATAACTAAACAGAAATCAGATCTAATAACCCAAGGACCGTTGGACAATGGAAATTCCTATGGGACGGTTTGTCTCGAGTCTTAGAGCAAACGAGACGAACAAATAATTTAAAAAGCACAATACATCACAATTAATCATATTTTAAAAAGGTTGTCTTATTCAATGCTGCTTCAGAAACGGCTCAGAAAAGATAATTTAGCATGAAAGATAGTTTAAAAACCCATTAGATATAATGAATTAACCAGTGCCATCCCCAAATAATAATATTTCAAAATAGGGGCTCACAACTAATTAAATAGAAAGCAGAAGCAAACAGCTGCATCTATGTGTAATGGAAGCCGAGTTGAGTTCCTTTTCCCAAGATAATCTAAAGTCTGTTTGTTTTCTCACTGATAAAGCAGAGGCAGCCCCACTCCAGCACTGCCAAAATATATATGTAGAGAGAAAATATCATTTAATAACTAGTCTAATCTCAGTTTTTTTTTTGCCTGTCTGGATTTGATCCCCATTTAATAATCAATTGTTCCCAATTCTTCCTCTCTTTCAAGTCTTAAGAGATCAGATGCGGTCAAATCCACCCGTTCCATTTACATCTAATTGAGAGAAAAGCTACTTAAAGATCCTTTTGGAATTAAAAAGATAACGATCATCTCTCGTTGGTGTTTTTTATGGCAAAAAGCCTGCTGTGTATCAAATGGAAGAGGCATTCAGATAACTTCTGTGCTGGAGAATACGGCTTATTGTGGGAATAAGGTTAATAAACCAAACGGAATCCATCTGACATCGTGTTGTGCTTCGCAGTTGCTTAATTCCCTTTCTGCTACCAGGCCTCTCCATCACAGAATTAAACACAAAAATCTATGCTGTGGAAACGCTGCCTATCTTTGGGCCACAGATCTGGGAATCTATATTTACATAGGCAGACAGGTGGCTAGATGATAGCTAGATGATGGCTAGATAGCTGGATAGCCGGATGGATGGATGGATGGATGGATGGATGGATGGATGGATGGATGGATGGATGGATNAGACAGACAGACAGACAGACAGACAGACAGACAGACAGACAGACAGACAGATAGATAGATAGATAGATAGATAGATAGATAGATAGATAGATAGATAGATAGTCTAGTAGGTGGATGGATGCAGAGAGAGATTAGATATGGATATGGATATGGATATGGATATGGATATGGATATGGATATGGATATGGATATGGAGATAGACAGATAGATAGATAGATAGATAGATAGATAGATAGATAGATAGATAGATAGATAGATAGATAGATAGATAGATAGACAGACAGACAGACAGACAGACAGACAGACAGACAGACAGACAGACAGACAGACAGACAGACAGACAGACAGACAGACAGACAGACAGACAGACAGACAGACAGACAGACAGACAGACAGTCTAGTAGGTGGATGAATGCAGAGAGAGAGAGATTAGATATGGATATGGAGATAGATAGATAGATAGATAGATAGATAGATAGATAGATAGATAGATAGATAGATAGATGGATGGATGGATGGATGGATGGATGGATGGATGGATGGATGGATGGATGGATGGATGGATGGATGGACGGACGGACGGACGGACGGATAGATGGATAGACACAGATATAGATGATAGAAATAGATGATATAGAGATATAGAGATAGATGATTGATAGATATACTGTAGCAATAGATATAATTTATTTGCCATCGACCTTGCCACAGGTGACATATAACATTAAAAACAGTAAAACCGTGTTATCTAAACATTACTATTGACAATGAAAACAGAAATTATAATTAAGATGGGGGAGGGAGGAGGCAGGCTATGCAGGAAGGGGGAGGTGGGATCTGCTCTTCCTCCGTCAACCACTTTCAGAGTGACACTCCCACATTGGCTCATCAAGCCACCTGGCAGAGCCAGGCTCTTAGGGAAGGCCAGGAGGGTGGGAGCAGATCTCAGCTGGGGGTTGAGATGTTCCAGAGGGCAGGAGCCACAGCAGAGAAGACTCTTCTCCTGGACCCCACCAGCCAGAATTCCTTGACCGATGGGGATCTATCCGCATGTTTCCTCTGTCGGCGTGGATGGGGTGGACCCGTCCCACTGGGGTGAGATGGTTCCTCAAATAAACTGGACCCACCTCATGGAGGGATCTAAAACGATCCCAACATCTTGTATGATATCAGAACCATGGAGAGCTCCACACAGATAACTGGCGGTTCAAAGGAATTGAGAGTTTAGGACCCGGGTCCCCAACCTGTGGGCCGTAGCCCATTACCGGTCCATGGCCTATTTGCAACTGGGATGGATGAGTGGCTGGCCGGTGCATGCACATGAAAAACCACACTCACACAAGTGTCGTGGGTGCTCTCGGCCCCACTTGCACGAGAAGCGGATGCTCATGCGAGTGTGCGCGCAGGCGCACACACCTGCCCCTCCCACAAAGCCATCCCCTCTTCCCCCTCCTTTCCCTCCCTCCAGGCCACCAACCCGGAAAGGTTGAGGGACTCTGGTTTCAGAGATCTTCTCTTCAACCTCTTCTCCAATCAAATCAACCTACTGAAGCGATCGCTTGTATAGACCAGGGGTCTTCCAACTTGGCCCTTTGATGACTTGTGGACTTCAACTCCCAGATTTCCTCAGCCAGGCACGCTGGCTGAGGAATTCTGGGAGTTGAAGTCCACAAGTCATCAAAGGGCCAAGTTGGAAGACCCCTGTCTTAAATCTAACAAACAAAATGGAGGCTGGCTGAGGAATTCTGGGAGTTGAAGTCCACAAGTCATCAAAGGGCCAAGTTGGAAGACCCCTGTCTTAAATCTAATAAACAAAATGGAGGCTGNGAAAGAAAGAAAGAAAGAAAGAAAGAAAGAAAGAAAGAAAGAAAGGGAGTGAGAGATGGAAGGAAGGAAGGAAGGAAGGAAAGAGAGAGAGAGAGAGAAAGAGGGGAAGAGACAGAAAAGGAAGGTAGGAAGGAAGGAAGGAAAGAAAGAAAGAAAGAAGATAGAGAAAGAAAGAAAGAAAGAAAGAAAGAAAGAGAAAGAAAGAGAGAAAAAGATTACTCAAAACCATTATGACTTCCAATGAATTTATCAATCCACCCATGATATTATTGCCCAGCATGGCATAATATTTGGAGTATAAAAATAGAACCAGGAAGACACCGGTTTGAGTCCTATCAAGACTTTTAACCGGCTGTAATTATCAACAATTTAATGGAACCCATTTCTAAATGAACACACATGCACTAGATTTTATTGTCAGTGTCCAGCGCCTGCTAAATCATCAAGTCTCCTCCCCGCCCACCTATTAGTTTGATCTAGATTTTTAGCGATTAAAGGAGAACACAAATTCAACTGGGTGACTTTGAGCCGGTCACTCACTCTCAGCCCTAAGCAAAAAACAATGGCAGGCCACTTCCCAAAAAAACAGCATGGAACACAAGCTTGCTAACTGATCAAATTCCCAGGAGTCCATTAGCTGCATTGTATTATCATTAAAACCTCCCTTTTCATTTTTTTTTTCCCAGACGGATTACAAAATTACAGACAAATTTTACGGTTCTTTAGCTATTCTGGTTAGGCACTTTATGATTTAACTGTTGTTTGCATAACACTCAAGATTTAAAAAGTTCCCAACGACTTATAAAACTCAAAATATGATTATTCTCAATTAAACCTTTAGACTTCTCGGCCTCTAGAATTATGAAACAAGACGCTAGAACTTTTATAATATCTCTTTGTTTTAAGCAGACCGAAGACTGGAGGGGCCCTGTTTATTTATGCTAATCTCTCTCGGCCCTGGAGAGAACGTGAAATACTCATATAAAAAAAACGGAAGCCCTTTTAATTATTCGTATGACACGACTTCTTCACAAACAGTATTACAATCCCTGTGTCATCACAAGCGCCGAAGCATTAAAAGTTGAGAAAAAATATATTGACAGCTGGGCGGGAAATGCAAGTTGTGTTTTCATTTTCTTTGAAGACCTCTTTCTGTTATATACGGTGGGAGAAGAATGGAAGAGGAGGAGGAGGAGGAGGAGGAGGAGGAGGAGGAGGAAGAGGAGGAAGAGGAGGAAGAG
>NW_015386413.1:2609013-2622463 GCF_001527695.2 Protobothrops mucrosquamatus
GAAGAAGAAGAAGAAGAAGAAGAAGAGAGGAGGAGGAGGAGGAGGAGGAGGAGGAGGAGAAGAAGAAGAGCATGAGGAGAAGGAGAAGGAGAAGGAGAAGGAGAAGGAGAAGGAGGAGGAGGAGGAGGAGAAGAAGAAGAAGAAGAAGAAGAAGAAGAAGAAGAAGAAGAAGAAGAAGAAGAAGAAGAAGAACAACAACAACAACAACAACAACAACAACAACAACAACAAGAACAAGAAGAACAAGAAGAACAAGAAGAACAAGAAGAACAAGAAGAACAAGAAGAACAAGAATCAAGTAGGTCTCTTCTCCATCACAATCCAGAGAAGAAACTCTACAGGGACTTGGTTTCTCAGTTATCTACGTGTGTGCCCCCCAAGAAGAAGCAAGCACACACACAACCCCACGGGAATGGAGCAGCTCTAATTTTTGTTCTTTAATTTTTGTGCTCTTCTTCTTGGTTCATTGATGAGTCCTCTCCACTTTTTTCCTATTGCACAATTAAAATAAGGCCATTTGGCTGATGGCATCTTTTAGGGGAGTTTGTCGTCCTTTCCCTCTCATTAACCCACTATTAGTAAGAAACAGAGTTAGTCATACTCCGCGTATTTTCATTAAAGTCAATGGGCCTTACGTTTTGTCACAAGGCAAGGACCCGCAAAACGGAGCTGAAGTCATTCAACTGGATTCGAGCAATATAATTTTCAGATTCTTGCGAGATTGGCTGAAATTACCGACGGTGATAACGTTTCATCATCGTAGCTGTCCAAATTGTGTTCCACACAAAGGGGGTGTGCTTTCGGACTGGGATCCTTTGCAAGACCTCTAGTTGCCAAAACATCAATCTCTCTGCATTTGTTTCGAATCTGGGTGGCTTCATAACTGAATATTGTTGTTGTTAGTTGCGAAGTCGTGTCCGACCCATTGCGACCCCATGGATAACGTTCCTCCAGGCCTTCCTGTCCTCTGCCATCTTCTGGAGTCGA
Organism: Protobothrops mucrosquamatus; assembly: GCF_001527695.2. NCBI lineage: Eukaryota > Metazoa > Chordata > Lepidosauria > Squamata > Viperidae > Protobothrops > Protobothrops mucrosquamatus. Next base: position 2,610,001 of record NW_015386413.1, read on the forward strand.
TTGAAGCTCAGGCCTCCTGCTTCAGGGACTCCATCCAGCCACCTCCTTCTCTGTCGTCCCCTTCTTCTCTTGCCCTCCATCTTTCCCAGCATCAGGCTCTTCTCCAGGGAGTCCTTCCTTCTCATTAGGTGGCCAAAGGACTTGAGTTTCAACTTCAGGATCTGGCCTTCTCAAGAGCAGTCAGGGTTGATCTCTTCTAGGACTGACCGGTTGGATCACCTTGCAGTCCAGGGGACTCGCAACAGTCTTCTCCAGCACCAGAGTTCAAAGGCCTCCATTCTTTGGTGCTCAGCCTTTCTTATGGTCCCACTTTCACAGCCCTACATTGCAACTGGGAAAACCACGGCCTTGACTATACGTACTTTTGTTGGCAGGGTGATGTCTCTGCTTTTTAGTATGCTGTCTAGATTTGCCATGGCTTTCCTCCCCAGGAGCAAGCGTCTTTTAATTTCTTGGCTGCAGTCCCCATCTGCGGTGATCTTGGAGCCCAGGAAGATAAAATCTGTCACTGCCTCCATTTCTTCCCCATCTATGCAAGTTGGTTACAGTGGATTAGATTGTAAGATATTGCGCTTCTGCCTATCACCTTATCTTTATGCGCGTGTCAGAAAAAAAGGCAGTAAAAATGAAAATAAAAAGTCCCCGCCATTTATATGTATTAGAAATATTTTGTTTCGGTGGCTTGCCTTGGTTCTTGGCTGATGAGGTTTGTGATTAGCCAACGAGTCATTGAAAATGTGGATGACCCTTTTAAAAAGCCCCTTTTATGAGTATAATAAGATTGGCCTTCGGGGGCTTTGATTTTAATCTGTTGATCATCCTGATTCCCTGAACCTGTCCCAGTTTTTTTAAAAACTCTGGGACAGAGAAATGGACTCCTGTGGTATAGGCAGTCCTCAACTTACAAGCCCAGTTTTGCATCTGTCCAAAATCCAACTTTCCACTTGACGAATGCGTACTGCAACAAGATATACGTATGCGTAAGCTCCCCTTTTGATCCAGCTGAAATTCTGCTTTCACAGACACATTATTTTTACAGTAGTTGCAAAGCACGTCGGCACTTCCAAGTCAAGGAAAATGTGTCTCTGGAAGGAAGCTTTGCGCTCCGACAGAAAGTCGGCCTAATCACAATTTAAATCAGTCACGCAATGGCGTAAAACAAGAAACCATCTGGAACAGGGAAAGGCTGAAACTCAGCTGTGGAAAACCAGCCAAACGGGTCTACACCGAAAATGTAATCCAAAACTCAAATAACTTGGAGGAAGGGAAATCAAGGAAAGCAAGAAAATTATGCTACTGGAAAAAAAAAATCACAAGTACCGTATTTTCCGGCGTATAAGACGACTTTCTAAACCCTGAAAATCTTCTCAAAAGTCGGGGGCCGTCTTATACGCCCAGTCGTCTTATACGCCAGAAAATATGGGTATTCTATTTTATTCCTTTACACATGTGGTTTGGCATATTACTCATCAAGTTTTCTCTCCCCCCCTCTCTCTCGCTCAAACTCTATATTTTAACTGGAAAAGTTGGGGGTCGTCTTATACACCCAGTCGTCTTATACGCCGGAAAATACGGTACATGTACAGAGAGAGGTTACCGATTATCCTATCCTATCCTATCCTATCCTATCCTATCTTATCTTATCTTATCTTATCTTATCTTATCTTATCCCATCCCATCCCATCCCATCCCATCCCATCCCGTTTTGGTCACCACAATGTAAAAAAGATGTTGAGACTCTGGAAAGAGTGCAGAGAAGAGCAACAAAGATGATTAGGGGACTGGAGGCTAAAGCATATAAGGAACGTTGCTGGAATTGGGTATGTCTACTTTAATGAAGAGAAGGACGAGGGGGGACATGATAGCAGTCTTCCAGTATCTCAGGGGCTGCCCCAAAGAAGAGGGAGTCAAGCTATTCTCCAAAGCCCCTGAAGGCAGGACAAGAAGCAACGGATGGAAACTAACCAAGGAGAGAAGCCACCTAGAACTAAGGAGAAATTTCCTGACAGTGGGAACAATTAACCAGTGGAACCACCTGCCTCCAGAAGCGGTGAATGCTCCAACACTGGAAGTTTTTAAGAAGAGACTGGACAGCCACTTGTCTGAAATGGTATAGGGTTTCCTGCCTGAGCAGGGGGTTGGACTAGATGATCTCCAAGGTCTCTTCCAACTTTATTATTATTATTATTATTATTATTATTATTATTATTATTATTATTATTGTTGTTGTTGTTGTTGTTGTTGTTGTTGTTGTTGTTTTATCTTATCTTATCTTATCTTATCTTACCTTACCTTATCTTACTTTATCTTATACTACTTATCCTGTCTTATCTTGTCTTGTCCCATCTCATCCTATCCTATCCTATCCTACCCTACCCTACCCTACCCTACCCTACCCTACCCTACCCTACCCTACCCTCTCCTCTCCTCTCCTCCTATCCCATCTCATCTCATCCCATCCCATCCCATCCCATTCCATTCCATCACATCTCATCCCATCCCATCCCATCCCATCTCATCTCATCTCATCTTATCCCATCCCATCTCATCTCATCTTCTATTTCCTAAGAATGCAGCTCCAAAGCCTAGCTATTTGCATTTATGATAATCAGGGCAAAAGAACGAGCCTCAAGTCTGTAGCAGTAGCCTGACTGATCCTTCCCTAGCACCTCACACATTCGAGGAGTGAAGAATTTGCATTAATGCAAATTTATTTCCCTTCTTTTTATTACCAGGAACTACACGGCACTTCAATCATAAGATCGGCCAACTCCGCTGGGGTCTGAGAGACAGGAATCAGCTTAAATCAAATGCTCAGATGCCTGGTAGACCCAGCTGCGCAGCTGGAGATGCAGCCATGAAATATTACAGGGAATATTTCAAGTCAACAGCAGCCGGAACTGTAAATTTGTGGTGGACTACAGAGGATGCAGTTTAAGCCAGATGGCTGGAATAAATAATAAAAAATAATCGCAGGGCTGTTTGCGAGGGAGGTACGAGCGTGTTTAAGAATTTGTTGTTGTTTTTTTAATCGATTTTGATAGGGATTTGCAAGATTTCCATCAGGCAGAATAAAAGTTTCCTGTCAAAAGATATTTAGCAAGTACAGATCGTCCTTGACTTCGCGATTGTTCATTTGTGGCTGTTCAAAGTTACACCCAAAAAAAGTGACTTAGGGCAATTTTTCACACTTATGACCCGTTGCAGCATCCCCAGGGTCACGTGAGCACAATTCGGACGTTTGGCAACTGACTCGCATTTATGACGGTCGCAGCGTCCCGGGGTCACGTGATCTCCCTTTTGCGACGTTCTGACAAGCAAAATCCATGGGGAAGCCGGATTCGCTTAACAACCGTGCTACTAATTTAACAACTGCAGTGATTCACTTGACAACTGTGACAGAAAAGGTCACTAAACGGGGCAAAACTCACTTAACAACTATCTTGCTTTAGCAATGGAAATTTGGGGCTCAGTTGTCGAGGACTGCCTCTGGTGAAGACGTATTTCTATTTTATGAATGGAAGTTTTTCCCTTACATCACGAAACAATCAAGCCCTCTCTGTTTAATGGCACGACCTGAAACTAAAGGAATACTTGTGGTGTAAGATGGCAGACAGCAGGCTCTTTCTGTATCTCGGTTCCATTTCTCTTTGCGGAAACATCCCAGGAGGAACTAGGACGTATATTTAAGGAAGACTTCAGAAAACGATTCGCTAAGGGAATCGTGAAATTTGAGAAAGTATCTCAGATAGTCCCTAGTTCTCTGGAACGGAAAGAGAAAGAAGGAAGGAAGGGGAAGAGGAAGGGGAATGGAAGGAAGGAAGGAAGGAAGGAAGGAAGATGGGAGAGGGAGGGAAGGAGGAAGAAAGAATAAGGGGGAGGGAAGAAGGGAAGGAGAGAGGGAGAAAGGGAGGGAGGGAAGAAGGAAGGAAGGAAGGAAGATGGGAGAGGGAGGGAAGGAGGAAGAAAGAATATGGGGGAGGGAAGAAGGGAAGGAGAGAGGGAGGAAGGGAGGGAAGAAGGAAGGAAGATGGGAGAGAGGGAGGGAGGAAGGAAGAAAAGAATATGGGAGGGAAGGAAGGAAGNGGAAGGAAGGAAGATGGGAGAGGGAGGGAAGGAGGAAGAAAGAATATGGGGGAGGGAAGAAGGGAAGGAGGGAGGGAGGGAGGAAGGGAGGGAAGAAGGAAGGAAGGAAGGAAGGAGTGAGGCAAAGGAAGGAAGGAGAGTGAGAGGAAGGAAGGAAGGAAGGAAGGAAGATGGGAGGGAGGAAGGAAAGAAGATGGGAGGAAGAGAAGGAGGGAAGGGGAGGGAGGGAGGAAAGAAGGAAGGAAGGAAGAAAAGAGGAAGGAAGGAAGGAAGAAAAGAGGAAGGAAGAATAGAGAAGGAAGAAAGGAAGGAAGGAAGGAAAATAGAGGAGGGAGGGAGGGAGAAAGGAAGGAGGAAAAATAGAGAAGGGAGGGAGGAGAGAGTGAGGGGAAGGAAGGAAGGAAGGAAGGAAGTCCACAGTGTTCCCTTGGGAAACACAAATGTCCAGACTCAAATTATCCTGTTTCACATACATTGTGGGAAAACCTAGCCCTCCAGGGTTAGCAAAGGTGGGATGAAAGACAACTGGAGGACCACCAACAGCGAGGATGGATGGATGGATTCAGTCGCGGTGACGGTGGCACCACTGAAAGATCTGAAAGGTCCGGTTAGGGACAAGTTGTCATGCCGAAAATCTATATTTCCGGTTGCTAAGAGTCAACACCGACTCGGTGGCACCTAATCTTATATACATATGTACACACAGAAAGAGGGGGTGGAGAGTGTCTTAATCACCACAAACTGGAGGCAATTAATTTTTACGTCTGAGTCACCAATCTTGTGCCTGGCTGGTAAAACTCCCCGTGTAGAATATTTACCATGGCAGAGGGAACATTTAAATTGGCATTTTGTCTAACGAGGCAGTTCTCACGTTTGCGTTATCTTAAAGCATATTTTTCTAACGTGGTGCCCTCCAGAGGGGTCAGGTTTCAAATCCTCTCCTCCCCACCTCCTGTTTCAGTTAATGTCATATATTCCCCAATTATAATTTGGCAGCTGCCACAGCTTGCACAAAAGAAAATAACGTTAATTGCTGGATATCTGTGCAATTCACTTCGGTTCTGGCGAAGTACGTAGGGCTGCAGGCCTGACGGCTGCACCAAGTTTCCCTCTTCAAATCTGAATTCTTATTTTCCAAGAAAAGGAAGGGATAAATAGAACAGGCTTGCTGGTGAATACAATTCTTTTTTAAGCGCAAAGGACTGCGAAGTGGGATAGCAAAACTACACGCAGAGACGCTCTTTTTTTCCAGCCCTCCGTAAGCAAAAAGCATGTAACAAAAAGCATATTTTGATCAGCACATTACAAAAAAAAAAAAAAAGATGTTGAGATTTTGGAAACGCTGCAGAGAAGAGCGTCAAAGATGCTGAAAGGTCTGGAGGCTAAAACGTGTGAAGAAAAGTTGCAAGAATTGAGTTTGGCCAGTCTAGAGAAAAGAAGGACGAGGGGGGACATGATAGCAGTCTTCCAGTATCTCAGGGGCTGCCCCAAAGAAGGGGGAGTCAATCTATTCTCCAAAGCCCCTGAAGGCAGGACAAGAAGCAACGGGTGGAAACTCATCAAGGAGAGAAGCAACCTGGAACTAAGGAGAAACTTCCTGACAGTCAGAACAATTAACCAGTGGAACAACCTGCCTCCAGAAGCGGTGAATGCTCCAACACTGGAAGTTTTTAAGAAGAGACTGGACAGCCATTTGTCCGAAATGGTATAGGGTTTCCTGCCTGAGCAGGGGGTTGGACTAGATGACCTCCAATGTCCCTTCCAACTGTATTATTATTATTAATAATTACTGTAAATGGCTGGCTGCATTCAGACAGCTTGCTAAACCAAAGTCTTCTGAATTCCCTTTTTATTCTTAACACAATAACAGAACAACCCCTCATCTATATTTCAGATGAAGAACAGTGGCAGGAATTGGGTATGTCTAGTTTAACGAAGAGAAGGACGAGGGGTGACATGATAGCAGCCTTCCAGTATCTCAGGGGCTGCCCCAAAGAAGGGGGAGTCAATCTATTCTCCAAAGCGCCTGAAGGCAGGACAAGAAGCAATGGATGGAAACTGATCAAGGAGAGAAGCAACCAGGAACTAAGGAGAAACTTCCTGACAGTTAGAACAATTAACCAGTGGAACTCCTTGCCTCTAGAAGCTGTGAATGCTCCAACACTGGAAGTTTTTAAGAAGAGACTGGACAGCCCTTTGTCTGAAATGGTATAGGGTTTCCTGCCTGAGCAGGGGGTTGGACTAGATGACCTCCAAGGTCCCTTCCAACTTTATATTATTATTATTATTATTATTATTATTATTATTATTATTATTATTATTATTATTATTATTATTATTATTATTATTATTACCTCCCAGGTCCCTTCCAGCTCTATTCTGAGTGAACATATCTGAAGCAACTGTACGAAAGCCGCATATGGAACGACCGCATGTTCCTCTGTGGTTATGCCCCGTCGTGAAATATTATTACAAGAAAAATTGACCTTGTGTTGTACATGTATTGATCACGATTTTTGCAGTGCCAGCTATTCATAATTGGTTTCAGCTTCATCGTTCTTAAACGCCGATGACTGTCAAGAAATGTACCAACAAGCCTTTGGGCTGCCCAGAATAATGTCTTTAGGCCGTTGACAGGGAGGGGCCGAACTAGAAGCGACAACCAGATCTGTCTCTCCACTCGTTTGCCCTGTTCAATCAGAAGGCAGGACAGGGATTTGTGAAAGAAAATAAAAGCAGTTTTACTGGGAAATGCACGGCTTTCAAGATCTGTTCTTCCAGATGTTGTGTTTTTTTTTCCTAATGAAGCCACGTTCTGTACAGGCAGTCCTCAACTTACAACCACAGAGGCCAACATTTCTATTGCTAAGTGAGACAGTGGTTAAGTGGATTTTGATCGGCTGGAAGTCACGCAGCTGACTTTTACGCCAAAGGCGGGACTAGAACTCACAGCCTCCTGGTGATCGGCTGAAAGTCACTCAGCTGGCTTTTATGCCAAAGGCGAGACTAGAACTCACAGCCTCCTGGTGATCGGCTGAAAGTCACCCAGCTGGCTTTTAGGTCAAAGGCGGGACTAGAACTCACAGCCTCCTGGTGATCGGCTGAAAGTCACCCAGCTGGCTTTTACGCCAAAGGCGGGACTAGAACTCACAGTCTCCTGGTGATCGGCTGAAAGTCACCCAGCTGGCTTTTACGCCAAAGGCGGGACTAGAACTCACAGCCTCCTAGTGATCGGCTTAAAGTCACCCAGCTGGCTTTTATGCCAAAGGCGGGACTAGAACTCGCAGCCTCCTGGTGATCGGCTGAAAGTCACCCAGCTGGCTTTTACGCCAAAGGCGAGACTAAAACTCACAGCCTCCTGGTGATCGGCTGAAAGTCACCCAGCTGGCTTTTAGGTCAAAGGCGGGACTAGAACTCACAGCCTCCTGGTGATCGGCTGAAAGTCACCCAGCTGGCTTTTACGCCAAAGGCGGGACTAGAACTCACAGCCTCCTGGTGATAGGCTGAAAGTCACCCAGCTGGCTTTTAGGCCAAAGGTGGGACTAGAACTCACAGCCTCCTGGTGATCGGCTGAAAGTCACCCAGCTGGATTTCATGACTAAGGCGGGATTTGAACTCACAGTCTCCTGGTGATAGGCCCAAACCCAACCAGCTAGTTTTCACGCCTACTAGAACTCACAATCGCCCAATTTCTATCCTGGTGCCTTAACCACTGGACCAAACTGGCTCTCCCTTCTTATTTTGAATTTGATTTTATTTCTTTTCTTTTCCATGCTGTCTTTGGGCTGAAAGCAGCACATGAATGCTTTTAATTTAAAAAAGCAAAAAAAAAAAAAAAAGATTTTCACATTTCTCTTTTCTATTTCATCCATCGTCGGGAACCCGACAGGTTTTCCCATTGTTGAAAGGCGCAGACGTTTGATAGACTTTTCTGAATGCAAATAACAAAACCATCTGTGCATCAACATACCTAAAAAAAAAAAAAAAACCCCACCTCTCTTGGCTTTCTTCCTCAGTTCCACCACTTTAAACCAGGGAGAGAGAAAAAATCAGTCTGATGCTAAATATATCTACCTTGGAAACAGAAGAAAAGGACGCAAAGATTGATGCGCTGTTTCCTTCCTTAATTCTCTTTATGAATTTTTTAAATTTAATTTTGTGGGAGAAAAGCAAAGGCTACGCAGAAAAAAGAGCTTGGTGGGCCCTTCCATTTTACAGTCCAGGATACAGAAAGAAATGCATCCTAAAACTGCATTTCCAGAGTTACGATAACGATAAAAATGAAAGCGGTTTAAGCTTGAAGGACTTAATTGGGGTCTAAATGGCAAAAATTCTAATTACAACTGGGCATCCAATTTTTTTAAAACAAGAATAACTTTGACTTTGTTTGTCAGAACAAAGAGAATCACGTGACCTCGGGACATTGCAACTGTCACAAGTACATGCCAGTTGCCGAGCCTCTGAATTTTGATGACATGACCACGGGGATGCTACAACAGTCGTAAGTGTGAAAAACGGTCATTTCAATGTCGTCATAACTTTGAAGGGCCCCGAGACGAATTGCTGTAAGTCGAGGACCACGTGTAACAGTTATACTTGGAAGGCAAAGTAGAGCTTGTTTTGGTGTTTCCATAACACGGAAGCCGGAATGAAACTGGAGTTAACTGACTAGGACAAGCGTCTGCTTTCTTATATCACCATCAGATACTAACTAGACTTCCTTCGCTGGTCCCCTGAAGCCCGTGGAGAAATTTTCTGACTAAACACTGGAACCAAAAGCTGACAAAAAAAAACCAACAACTTTACTGCTAATCTGAATGGACACCTAGCAAAGCAAGTCAATTGACACAGATCACCGAATAAGAAGCAATTTCTTTTAATCAACTGCACCCATATGCTGCCAATTTATCTTCACTTTGGGCCAGACTTCCACAAACAAGCCCTGTGTGGCCGACTTATCAAAAACCCGACACATTTCAACAAAAGTCTTCCTCTGCAGCTATCCCACCTCCGCCGTCATTTGGGACTCTAAACTTATTTTTATGGCCCTGTTACAAAAGCGACACTGCACACAAGTGTCGCCTCTGCAACTCTCAGCAAACATCCAAAAAGGCCAACCCAGTGCTAGGCTGCATTAACAGACGGAGAGAATCAAGATCACGTGAAGTGTTAATACCCCTTTACAAGGCCTTGGTAAGGCCACCCTTGGAATACGGCATCCAGTTTTGGTCACCACGATGTAAAAAAGATGCTGAGACTCTAGAAAGAGTTCAGAGAAGAGCAACAAAGATGATTAGGGGACTGGAGGCTAAAACATATAAGGAACAGTTGCTGGAATTGGGTATGTCTAGTTTAATGAAGAGAAGGACGAGGGGGGACATGATAGCCAATGTTCCAGTATCTCAGGAGCTGCCCCAAAGAAGAGGGAGTCAAGCTATTCTCCAAAGCACCCGAAGGCAGGACGAGAAGCAACGGGTGGAAACTGATCAAGGAGAGAAGCAACCTGGAACTAAGGAGAAACTTCCTGACAGTTAGAACAATTAACCAGTGGAACAACCTGCCTCCAGAAGCGGTGAATGCTCCAACTGTGGAAGTGGAACAACCTGCCTCCAGAAGTGGTGAATGCTCCAACACTGGAAGTTTTTAAGAAGAGACTGGACAGCCATTTGTCTGAAATGGTGTAGGGTTCCTGCCTGAGCAGGGGGTTGGACTCGATGACCTCCAAGGTCCCTTCCAACTTTATTATTATTATTATTATTATTATTATTATTATTATTATTATTATTATTATTATTATTATTATCATCATCATCATCATCATCATCATCATCATCATCCCTTGAACTTTGCTACAGAAAAAAAGTCAGTGCAATAATATTTCGGTGGAAAACACAGCATTCTCTCTCAAGCACAAGCCAATACGGATTCTAATATTTAGGCAAGAAAAAACCAAAGGGACAGGTACAGTATAGGTCAGTGGTGGCGAACCTATGGCACGGGTACCAGAGGAGGCACTCAGATCCCTCTCTGTGGGCACGCGCACCGTCGCCCCAGTCCTGGGCCTTCAGCTGGGTTTTGTAAAACCTTTTCGCTTCCGTCGCCGTGTGCAAAAAAAAAAAGGTTCAATCAGTCAATTTCAACTTCTCGCGAGAAAAAAAAGATCTTGCAAACTTGGAATTGATTGAACTTTTTAGTCCCACCCAGTCTGCCGTTACCACCGCAGCCACGCCCAGCCAATGGGCCACACTCAGCCGGCACTTGACGATGCATAAGTGGGTTTTGGGTTGCAGTTTGGGCACTCAGTCTCTAAAAGGTTCGCCATCACTGGTATAGGGGGTACCTTGCTCAATAGTAGTAACTGTGAGAGGGACCTCGGAGTCCTAGTGGGCAATCCCTTAAAGAGGAGCCAGCCGTGTGCTGCAGCTGCCAAAAAGGCCAACACAGTGCTGGGCTGCATTAACAGAGGGGTAGAATCAAGATCACGTGAAGTGTTAATACCACTTTACAAGGCCTTGGTAAGGCCACACTTGGAATACTGCATCCAGTTTTGGTCACCACGATGTAAAAAAGATGTTGAGACTCTAGAAAGAGTGCAGAGAAGAGCCACAAAGATGATCAGGGGACTGGAGGCTAAAACATATAATGAATAATTGCTGGAATTGGGTATGTCTAGTCTAATGAAGAGAAGGACGAGGGGGGACATGATAGCAGCCTTCCAGTATCTCAGGGGTTGCCCCAAAGAAGAGGGAGTCAAGCTATTCTCCAAAGCACCTGAAGGCAGGACAAGAAGCAACGGATGGAAACCAATCAAGGAGAGAAGCAACCTGGAACTAAGGAGAAATTTCCTGACGCACAACCTTGATTTAATTTCTGCTCGCCAAGACCCAGCTGAAGAAGAATGACAAAGTTCTCTTGGAAGTAAAAGAAAAAAAGTAGCGAGTTATTCATTTAAAATAACGCTGCTAAAAAAAAAAAAACCCAGGTTCTTTCACATTGATTTTTAGATTTTATTTTATTTTTTAAATTATATTTAGCCTCATTAACAGCTGTTTTTGGGAACTGCAGTCTTGTCGTTCATTGATGTGGTTTTTCTCAGATCACATTTAAGCTTTTGAGGGTTTTTTTTTTTCCCCTGTTTGCCACTATGATATCCCACAGGAGGTAATATAGGGCTGTAGGTTATAGCAGCATAAATAAAATATACAAACAGCCTGGAAGGAACTGAAATGAAGACACTGGATTGAAGGCTTCTTTTCAAACGTTTTAAATATATCAAAATAGAAGAGAGAGAGAGAGAGAGAGTTAGGAAGGATTGGGCAGGAAATGGGTCAAGAAAAAAAAGCAGGAAAGTCATTGAATTTCCGACTCTCAACACTGATTTGAGTCTGGACCTCAAGTGATGTTATTCCCCCTAGAACAAGGGTAGGCAACTTTGGCTCTTTTATGACTCGTGGGCTTCAACTCCCACAATTCCTGAGCCAGCATAGCTCATGTTAGAACAATTAACCTGTGGAACAACCTGCCTCCAGAAATTGTGAATGCTCCAACCCTGGAAGTTTTTAAGAAGAGACTGGATAACAATTTGTCTGAAACGGTATAGAGTTTCCTGCCTGAGCAGGGGGTTGGACTAGATGACCTCCAAGGTCCCTTCCAACTCTGCTATTCCGTTGTTCTGTTATACAGTAAATGAAACTTATAACTTATCTGAGGGGCTGCCACAAAGAAGAAGGGGTCAACTTTATCCTCCAAAGCCCCTGAAGGCAGGACAAGAAACAATGGATGGAAACTAACCAAGGAGAGAAGCAACCTGGAATTAAGGAGAAACTTCCCGATAGTGAGGACAATTAACCAGTGGAACAGCTTGCCACTTGGGTGCTCCATCACTGGAGGTTTTCAAGAAGAGACTGGACAGCTGTTTGGAATGGTATAGGGCAGTGTTTCTCAACCTTGACAATTTTAAGGCATGTGGACTTCATCTCCCAGAATTCCTCAGCCAGCCTCCATTTTATTTGTTAGATTTAAGACAGGGGTCTTCAAACGTGGCCCTTTGATGACTTGTGGACTTCAACTCCCAGAATTCCTCAGCCAATCTCCATTTTGTTTGTTAGATTTAAGACAGGGGTCTTCCAACTTGGCCCTTTGATGACTTGTGGACTTCAACTCCCAGAATTCCTCAGCCAGCCTCCATTTTGTTTATTAGATTTAAGACAGGGGTCTTCCAACTTGGCCCTTTGATGACTTGTGGACTTCAACTCCCAGAATTCCTCAGCCAGCCTCCATTTTGTTTGTTAGATTTAAGACAGGGGTCTTCCAACTTGGCCCTTTGATGACTTGTGGACTTCAACTCCCAGAATTCCTCAGCCAGCGTGCCTGGCTG
>NW_015386413.1:2623629-2626938 GCF_001527695.2 Protobothrops mucrosquamatus
CAGCCTCCATTTTGTTTATTAGATTTAAGACAGGGGTCTTCCAACTTGGCCCTTTGATGACTTGTGGACTTCAACTCCCAGAATTCCTCAGCCAGCCTCCATTTTGTTTGTTAGATTTAAGACAGGGGTCTTCCAACTTGGCCCTTTGATGACTTGTGGACTTCAACTCCCAGAATTCCTCAGCCAGCGTGCCTGGCTGTGGAATTCTGGAAGTTGAAGTCCACATACCTTAAAATTGTCAAGGTTGAGAAACACTGGTATAGGGTCTCCTGCTTGAGCAGGGGGTTGGACTAGAAGACCTCCAAGATCCCTTCTATTATTCTGTTTTCTTTGTCCGGAGATTCAATGTCTTCTCCACCGCTTCTCCGGCCCTTATTTCTACTCATTCTTGATTTTGAACGCAAGGTTGGGAAGAAAAAAGATGGCAGAAGGCAATCTGTGGAGGAGAAATAAAGGGGAGCCGCCGACATTCGTTGGTTTTTTCCCCCTGCAAATTCCTTCCGCCTCCCTTTTAGCGTGTGCAAACAAAAACAACACGCTTTAATCCACGTCATGCGACACCCCGGGACTTGGAAAAGGAAAGCGAAAATATGACCCCTATTTCTCCAAGCCCTCATAACCTCTAATTCATTTTCCATCAGGGGAAAATACAATGCGGCCTAAATCTGCTTAGAAAGCTTTGGCAAAGCACCACAAATTCTCCTCTTTTTTTCCCCCCCTACCCCTTGGAAATTAAAAGAGATAATTCAATCTGTCAACGTAATGTTACTTTGCTCAGTAGTCTGGTGGTTTTAATTTTCTCCAAGATAATGGACTTTTTCATAAATAAAACTTTCTCAATTTGCTCGGCTTCGGGGGAACGGAAGGGAAATTAAACAAACGGGTTGCTTACGGGGAGGAAGAAAGCATTAAAATAAGATGCACAAGGTCGGCTCGTCATTTGATTCCTCTGTGCATTTGTGTGTGTGTGTGTGTGTGTGTGTGTGTGTGTGTGTGTGTATGGGGTAGCGCCCTTTTTTTTTGAGAGAGAGAGAAATCTGATTTTTCTGTGCTTCGGAGAAACACGAGCCCTCCTTTTGAAAAAGGCCTGCTTAATCACCAGGAGGAAAACGGCGAAAGGAAATGAAGATATCCATCTGATCGTACCAAAGTGATCCTGACATGGCTTTATCCGAAAAATCCCACGCTCGTACTCTGCCAAGGCGAGAGACACCCAACGCGGCGGGGTGCCAGCCTTGTGACAACAGATGAAATTCAATGAAATGAAATTCAATGGTGAAAAAAGTAAGGTTCTACATTTAGGCAAGAAAAACCAAACGCACAGGTATAGTATAGGGGGTACCTTGCTCAACAGCAGTAACTGTGAGAGGGACCTCAGAGTCCTAGTAGACAATCCCTTAAAGATGAGCCAGCCGTGTGCTGCAGCTGCCAAAAAGGCCGACACAGTGCTGGGCTGCATTAACAGAGGGATAGAATCAAGATCACCTGAAGTGTTAATACCACTTTACAAGGCCTTGGTAAGGCCACACTTGGAATATGGCATCGAGTTTTGGTCACCACGATGTAAAAAAGATGCTGAGACTCTAGAAAGAGTACAGAGAAGAGCAACAAAGATGATTAGGGGACTGGAGGCTAAAACATATAAGGAACGTTTGCTGGAATTGGGTATGTCTAGTTTAATGAAGAGAAGGACGAGGGGGGACATGATAGCAGCCTTCCAGTATCTCAGGGGCTGCCCCAAAGAAGAGGGAGTCAAGCTATTCTCCAAGGCGCCTGAAGGCAGGACAAGAAGCAACGGATGGAAACTGATCAAGGAGAGAAGCAACCTAGAACTAAGGAGAAACTTCCTGACAGTTAGAACAATTAACCAGTGGAACCACCTGCCTCCAGAAGCGGTGAATGCTCCAACACTGGAGGTTTTATAGAAGAGACTGGACAGCCATTTGTCCGAAATGGTAGAGGGTTTCCTGCCTGAGCAGGGGGTTGGACCAGATGACCTCCAAGATCCCTTCCAACTTTTTTTTTTTTTATTATTATTATTATTATTATTATTATTATTATTATTATTATTATTATTATTATTATTATTATTATTATTATTATTATTATTATTATTATTATCTAGGAAAAACAATGGGGTGAATCTGCTAGAAGACGGAAGAGACTCGGCTGGTCCAGTCCACTAGCTTGCAGACTCTGGGTGATGACTATCGGGGTCTCAAAATGGTTTGTGGGGCTGGTGAAGACAACTGTGGGCAGAGGGCCAGCAGGTTTCAAATGAAGACATCACTGCCTCACCCTCAACCGTCCCACCCAGCTCCAGAAGCCAGGTTTTTTTTAAAAAAAAAAACAACAACAATCAGTTAAGACACAAATATCTCAACTAGCCATCGTGAAGATTTAGACTCCCAAGACTGTGGGGTCCTTGGTGCTCTCTGAGCTTGGCGGTTTTCTTGAAGACGTTACAGTACCCAGCTAGGTAAAATTATCAGTTATGATGGACCCCTGATGGTATTCCCTAGTTGGGTCATGAAACATCTGCAAGAAAAACACCCAGCTCAGAGAGCACCAAGGACCCCATCGTCCTCCTCCTCCTCCCCCACTCAAACCCCACACCCTTCTAGCACTGAGGATGTTACCTAGTTTGGGTTGTGAAGCATCTGCAAAAAAAACACCAAGCTCAGAGAGCACCAAGGGCCCCACAGTCCTCCTCCTCCTCCTCCTCCTCCTCCTCCTCCTCCCTTTTAGCACTGATGATGTTCCCTAGTTGGGTCATGAAACGTCTGCAAGAAAACCACCAAGCTCAGAGAGCACCAAGGACCCCACAGTCCTCTTCCTTCCTCTCCTCCTCTTCCTCCTCCTCCTCCTCCTCCTCTTCCTTCTCTTCCTCCTTCTCCTCCTCTTCCTCCTCCTCCCTTCTAGCACTGATGATGTTCCCTAGTTGGGTCATGAAACATCTGCAAGAAAACCACCAAGCTCAGAGAGCACCAGGGACCCCACAGTCCTCTTCTTCCCTCTCCTTCTCCTTCTCCTCTTCCTCCTTCTCCTTCTCCTTCTCCTCCTCCTGCTCTTCTTCTCTTCTAGCACTGATGATGTTCCCTAGTTGGTTCATGAAACATCTGCAAGAAAACAACCAAGCTCAGAGAGCACCAAGGACCCCACAGTCCTCCTCCTCCTCCTCCTCCTCCTCCCTTTTAGCACTGATGATGTTCCCTAGTTGGGTCATGAAACATCTGCAAGAAAACCACCAAGCTCAGAGAGCACCAAGGATCCCACAGTCCTCTTCCTTCCTCTCCTCCTCTTCCTCCT
>NW_015386413.1:2628257-2629897 GCF_001527695.2 Protobothrops mucrosquamatus
ATGAAACATCTGCAAGAAAACAACCAAGCTCAGAGAGCACCAAGGACCCCACAGTCCTCCTCCTCCTCCTCCTCCTCCTCCCTTTTAGCACTGATGATGTTCCCTAGTTGGGTCATGAAACATCTGCAAGAAAACCACCAAGCTCAGAGAGCACCAAGGATCCCACAGTCCTCTTCCTTCCTCTCCTCCTCTTCCTCCTCCTCTTCCTCCTCCTCCTCCTCCTCCTCCTCCTCCTCCTCCTCCTCCTCCTCCTCCCTTCTAGCACTGATGATGTTCTCTAGTTGGTCATGAAACATCTGCAAGAAAACCACCAAGCTCAGAGAGCACCAAGGACCCCACAGTCCTCTTCCTTCCTCTCCTCCTCTTCCTCCTCCTCTTCCTCCTCTTCCTTCTCTTCCTCCTTCTCCTCCTCTTCCTCCTCCTCCTCCTCCTGCTCTTCTTCCCTTCTAGCACTGATGATGTTCCCTAGTTGGATCATGAAACATCTGCAAGAAAACCACCAAGCTCAGAGAGCACCAAGGACCCCACAGTCCTCCTCCTCCTCCTCCTCCTCCTCCTCCTCCTCCTCCCTTCTAGCACTGATGATGTTCCCTTGTTGGGTCATGAGACATCTGCAAGAAAAGTACCCAGCTCAGAGAGCACCAAGGATCCCTCAGGACCTGGGCTCCATATGTTCTCTTCTGTCCATACCTTCCAGAGTGCTATTCATTTCTATAACAAAATCCATCTGTCTCTCTTTTTCCCTCCAGTACTCGGACACTCCTCCAAAGCAATGGTTGAATGCAAAGTCTACTTTTGGGTCGATAAGCCAACAGCTTCAAAAAAAATTGTCTCCAGAAAGAGTTTAGTGTTTCTCACCCGTTTGCAAGTCCACCTTTTCTGCCAAGGCTGAGTTCTTCCTTCTCTCTTCCACTGACTGTTTTCACAAAAGAAAAAAAATACAGGAAGCCTCCAAAAAATCCTAGTTACTCCCGTCATGATGCAAGGCATTGCAGCCAACCACACACAACAGCTGAGGGGGCCAAAACACAAGGTTGTTGTCTGACGCCTCCTCCCCACTCACGTCCCACAATGACAAACTAGCGCTGTCTGGAAGTGGCGACTTCAGCAAAGCTCAGCTCAGCAGAAAATAGGGCGAAATCTGTCTTCTGTGATGCTCAAGGCAAGGAGGCCCATTAAGGCAGACTGGCCCACAGAGTCAAGGTCCACAGAGGGAGCCCAGAATTGTAGCTTTTGAAAATCTGATCCAGGAGAAAGGGGGAGTGGGAGAATAAAGGAAGGAGAAGTCATTGTTCTGTATACTCATCCTCCTTGTACCAAACAACGTAGGATAATCCAAAAAAATATTAAGTTTGTTACTGAAATAACAAAGAGGCAGGCCAATTTTATTATCCAAAGTCCGTGTGTGTGTGTGTGTGTGTGTGTGTGTGTGTGTGTGTGTCTGTGTCTGTGTCTGTGTCTGTGTCTGTGTGTATTGGCATTAATCATTTTAAAAGAAAAGTGAAAAGGTAAAAAAATAATAGAATAGCATAAAGAAGAAAAAAGAAAGAAATCAATGGAAAAGCTAAAAAGGAAGGAAGGAAGGAAGGAAGGAAGGAAGGAAGGAAGGAAGGAAGGAAGGAAGGAAGGAAGGAAGGAAG